>NC_056732.1:990886771-990939271 GCF_019279795.1 Protopterus annectens | reverse complement strand
GTAATTGTATGGTTGTCAAAGCTGAATCCGGGTAAGTGAGGGTAACTGATAAGAGAGTGGAGTGGGGTTAATCTGTTTATTTCGGCATATTTAAATCTGTTTTGGATGCTGATGAAGACGAAACAATGGAAAATGGGTATATTCGGAGAAAATTTGAGACATAGTGGTTAAAGAACCAAGGTGCTGTACGTAAGGAGATGGATGACTGTGTAACTAAAATGCATTTGTGGAGATTGAAAATAGGGGTTCAGCGCATGAAGAAAATTTTGGTGTGAGGCAGTGATGGAAACATTTTATTCTGTTTGCTGTGAAAACATTTCTTCCACTTCTTTAAACCTTTTCTGCTTTAACATCTTTCTCTCTATTAAATAAGTGCTTTTCTGTGGAACTTAATGTTGGATAAATTGCCTATGAAGGGACAAATGCACTTTGGGAAGCAAAATGTAAGACTGCATACATTTTGAGGTAGAGGAAATAATGGGGTTTGCTTAAAGATACCAATGTTTTAGGGAACATTTTTCAAAATGTACAGACCTGCTTTCAGGAAATAAACATGGACATGTTATATGGGGAGTATAAGGATGTTAAGATGCAAAGAAAAAATGGATTGGATTTTAAAGGAGGCAATAGGAAATGTGTAACAATTCAGGTGTTGGGAATTTGTAACAAGTTGTGGGATTGTACAGTTATGCTAAGAAGAAACGGCTGTAGAGAAACGGGTGGAAATGAATTGTAAGAAAAAATGTTTAATTTGAATGCTAAAATGCGATAAAAGCATGTTGCATTAAGGACAAAAAAATATCAATGAAGTGAAATATATGATGTGTAAAGATATGTAAATACTAACCATAATGTGATAAAAATAAAGCACCCGTACTCTCTCTTTTTTGATTATTCCCATGGGATCTTTAACATCACCTGAGCTACCACCATCTCTGACGGATGGGACCTTGGAGTATTTTATAGGTAAAGTTTTTCACTGTTAACTTTTCCACGTGTTGCTTGCTTACTGTACTTAGACACTAAATGTAAGACTTCATTTTTCTCTTGTGTAAATAAAAAGGAAATTGGGAGAAAAGAGTGTGTGTGTGTGTGTGTGTGTGTGTGTGTGTGTGTGTGTGTGTGTGTGTGTGTGTGTGTGTGTGTGTGTGTGTGTGTGTGTGTGTGTGTGTGTGTGTTTATTACTAGTGGCATTGACTACAACTCTAAATGCACAGAAAAGGATACTTATTGTCATATATCGCAGATCAAAGTGTTTTTTGAGTGTATCTGCTTTATTTTCTAAAAATATATATATATATATATATATATATATATATATATATATATATATATATATATATATACATATACATACTTGTTTCCTGCCTTTCTCAGCTAGTATAGTCCAGTTTTCAGGTTAGTGATGTATTCAGGGCTATGTTACCAATCTCTGTGTTTGCCCATACCTTGCTTGGATAGAAGGAAGTTCTCTGTTCACCTGTGAGAGAGGGGAGCTTTGAGCAGCCTATCTGTCCCTGGAGGAGTGGTTTCAGCCCAGAAATTAGTAGGTTATTGTCCATTTTGGGCTAATTTCTATCTTTCATTTCCCTGCTATAAATACCGTATTTGCTCGGTTTTGCGCGCCGGTTAGCTAGGGTAAAACTATTCCCAGCTCCACAGAGTCTCCTCTTCAATTTTTCCCTTGGAACTAGGCAAACTTTCAACTTAAGCACTCAAGCCATTCATTTCTCAGCCCGGCACTTGCTCAAAACTTATAGCAAGCAGTTATAAACCCTAGCACTAGACCCTCCTGTGCTGTACAGAAGGACAAGGCTCTCTATTCGAACTTACCAGCCATCCAGTAAAACAGTTCACTGTACCTATCCAGGCATGTCCAAAGGGCAGTTTCAGGTGAATCTGGGCATTTTTAGGCAATGTTACAACTGCCTCATGTAGACAGACAAACCCCTTCTTCCTACCACCGAACAGTAATACATGCGAGAGCTGCAATTATACAGCCAAACTGGAGGCTAAGCTCTCTGAACCCAAGACCGGATCAGACAGTCAAGAAGAGAAGGGAAATACTTGCATCACACCACCAGTCTCACATAGACCCATTAAAGCAGCACCGGCAAAAATCACACATAAATACATGAAAACATACTCTGAGGCTCTAAATAAAAATCTGCAAAAGCAACAGAGACCTCCAAAGCAAACATCCAAGCAACCTCCACCCCCCAACACAAACCATGAAATACATACTTCACAAAACCAGTGTGCCATGCAATCACAGCCCTTAAGGCAAAATAATATACCCACCATAATAGGTGACTCTATAGTCAGGCACACTGATGTCCCACTCACTAGGGTGAATAAGGAGAAGGTTACTGTTAGCTGCCTGTTGGGTGCCAGGATCTGCCACATAATACAAGCAGGATCTGCCACATAATACAAGCACTCGGATCACTCCTGAACAAGTACAAATATGACTCTGTCATTGTCCATGTTGGTGTGAATCACCTGAGCTGCACCTCCCTGGACTACATGAAGAGAGACATGGAAGAGCTCTCTGATCACATAGCCCAGGCCGGTATGACCCTGACCATGAGTAGCATTCTGCCCTCACCAAGAATGATACCATGGTATAAAGAAAAAATTCTCGATTTCAACAATTGGCTAAGTTTCTGGTGGCATTCAAAGGGGATCCAGTGTCTGTCCACCTGGGATGACCTGCTCGACAAGCCACGCTGCTTCGCTAGAGATGGCTTGCACCTGTCACCCTTAGGTTTTCGAATACTGGCCAAGGTTATTGCCACCCCCATAGTTCCTTTTTTAGGCAAGGCTCAAAAGACAAACCCACCACTGTTAATAGCACAAGTAACAAAAACCTGAGGGTAATGCTACTCAATGCCAGAAGTCTAAACCTCAAAATGCACACACTCGAGGCACTCCTCAGTATGGAGAAAATCGATATATGTGCAGTAACAGAGAAACCTGGTTTAAGGCACCAGAGAGCACCCCAGCATTACCAGGCTACAACCCGTACCATACATTTTGGTCACAGAACCCAAAAGGCAGGGGCGTATCCATAGTCATCAAGGATACCCACAACTCCAGGTTAGTGGCACAGCACGATGCTTCAGAGATCATTCACATGCAACTAACAATGGGCAAAACTACAATTCAAATTGTAGCTTGCTACAGATCACCTATCATGTCCAGGATCCCCATTCCGCATTTCTGGAAACACTGGGAAACATAAAGGTCCTACCAAACACCCTAATATTGGGTGACTTCAATTACCCAAACATTAACTGGGAGAACTACTCAATTGCTAACTCCCTTGCCCAACATTTCCTAGAATTTATAAACTCAAATGCCTTGGTTCAACTGGTCAACACTCCCACCAGAGGTGACCACTTATTGGAACTTGGAACTGGTCATCATCAACATGGGTGACTGGTGTTCACACTGGAGGTCTGGTCATCACCAACATGGGTGACCGGTGTTCCACACTGGAGGTCAACCCCTCGCTGGTTAGATCTGACCATAAACAAATCACTTTGGATATCCACATTCCGCCCCCACCCCCGGACAAGAAAACCACCATGAAAAACTTTTCAAATGCAAACTTCACTTTACTTAAGACCTAGGTGCAAAGTTTCAAAGCCCCCATGCTGAAGGATAATGCTGTCCAAGCTGCAAAATCCTTTACTAATGCATTCTACAGGCACCTACAAGAATGCATGGATCATGCCATCCCAAGCAAAACCAGGACTCACTCCTCCAAGAAAAGGAAACCAGTCTGGTGGACTCATGCCATAAATAAGCTATACAATAGGAGGAGGAAACTAGTACAGAAAATAGTAAAATCCCAAGAAAGGACGACATCCCTGATCAGTATCAACAAGAAACTATGATCGCTCATGAAATCATCCAAGGTGAGCTTTGAATGAAAAATTGCCAAGGACTCCAAAGATCACCACAAGGCATTCTTTAGCTATGTCAAGAATCTAAGTGGCAGTGCTCAGATCTTCTCGGAGTTAGTGCATAATGACACAAAATACACTGAACCGACTGATATCGCCAACATCCTGGGAGACTGGTTCAGTGCAAACGTCACCCCCCTCTCACCCTCAAAAGGGCCCATAACGATACCAGAAGAATGTAGAGTCCCTGAAATCACAGACACTCAGGTTAAAACTGCCCTCTCCAAAGCCAAAAACACAGTGTCAATGGGACCGGACAGTTTCCCAGGCTATGTCCTACACGAGCTCAAAGACGAGCTAACCCCTCACCTAAACACACTGTTCAAACTCAGCCTCTCCATAGGCTACGTGCCCATAGAGTGGTGCACAGCAACGGTTATTCCACTCCACAAAGGTGGAGACACAACAGACCCCGGGAACTATTGCCCTATAAGCCTGACTAGCTTGGTCTGCAAGGCTATGGAGCGCATCATCATGGAACTCATTAAAAGAGACATTGGGAACCTCCAAACACTGGACCCTACCCAGTTCAGCTTTAAGGGCAGACCATGCCTCCTAAACCTGGTGGACTTCTTTGAGATAGTTACCAAGGCTATAGACAAGGGAAAGGTGGTACACACAGCCTACCTAGACCTCGCTAAGGCCTTCAACACCATTCCCCATTCTGGTATTATAGACAAGCTCACCAGCCTGAACATAAATCCCTACATCACAAGATGATTTGCCAACTGGCTCACTGACAGAACCCACATGGTGAGAGTTGCAGTAGCAAGGTCCGACTGTAAACTGATTGATTACAAATGGTGTTCCCCAGTGCTCAGTCCTACGACCCCTCCTGTTCGGCATGTACTTCCCAGAGGTACAGACAATCACAGGAGGACTATGGCTGATCAAGTTCAGTTAACTGCAAACTAGGGGCTATAACTGACTCTCCGGCTGACACACACATCCTCCAAAAGGGTCTCACTGAGACGGATACCTGGTGTTAAAATCAAGGCCTCAAGCTAAAATGCCAAAAAGTGCATAGTCATCCCCTTTGGAAAAAACAAAGTACCCACAAACTACCACATAGGTGGTAGTCCCTTAAATAAGGAAGACGTAATAAGGGATCTGGGGAACCAAGTTGATAGTAATTTCACCTTTGATAATCACGTTGCCAAAGTGGTTAGAAAATCCTTCTACATGGCCCACCTAATCAAAAAAAGGGTTCGCATCCAGATCAAAAGAGGTCATTGTGCCCCTCTACTCCTCATTCAGATCCATCATAGAGTACAACGCCCCATTTGGGATGTACCTTACAAGACCCCTGCAACAGCTGGAAAGACCACAGAAGTACCTCACCGAAAGGATCACTAACCTCAAACAGATGCCCTATGCAGCTCGACTGAAGAAACTACAGCTGTACTCAGTTGAATACCGCCTACTCAGAGGTGATCTCTGCCTGACATACAAGGCCATGTCCAACCCAGAATTGATGGACATGCTCCACCTAAAGAAAACCTTAACCTTATCCCCTAGAGCCACACGCTCTAGGGATCTAAACCTCACCACAACAATAAATAGGACGTACTGGAGGGATAGATTCCTGTCCCAGAGACTTCCCATGCTTTGGAACAAGATCCCAATCTACCTTAGGCAGACCTCCTTGCTAACACTCTTCAAAAGAAACCTTGACGAGTGGATGGGAAACAGAAAGTTAACCTCGGGGATCACTTCAGTGGCTCTGCTGGACAGAGGCATAGGGAACTAATCTAAGGGGACGGCGAAAGCCAACACATTCTGGCTAGGCTTATAAATTCCTTCGGGCAGATATATAGGTTCGTGTGTGTGTGTGTGTGTGTGTGTGTGTGTGTGTGTGTGTGTGTGTGTGTGTGTGTGTGTAATATCGCTGGTTTACTATTGAAATTCCAAACCCGCTTTGGTCAACCGTTCTGAATGTTGACCTGAAATGCTGAATATGGAAACTACAACCAAGGTGAAATTAAATACATTAACATCTGTAGTTCAATGTATTTGACATAGCAGGAGGTGATTCCACTCACCTCCTGCTATGCACATTTAATGTATCTTTACACTCTACAGTCAACTGTAAATTAAATCAACTATATTGCAGGGAGGCTGCTCCCACTACACCCCATGCACATTAAATATACCAACTCAGAGATCCCACTACAGTGAGGAAATGGGCTATTTCTCTGTTCCTCACTGAACCACGATCTCCCTGCACAGTGTCTAACCCAAATACTCTTAACTACACTACCCATTTGCTGTAGTGTAGTAGACACATTTTGGTCCGACATCTATTTTTATACATATATATATATATATATATATATATATAAGTGTGTGTGTAGATAGAATGGAGATTTCCTGAAGTGAACTAAACAGTGAAGAGATTATGGCTCTGTAAACATGTAAGCTAACCACTGAACTGCCAGTGGCAGGTTTTTTGGGACATTTCAAGTGTACTTGTTCACTTTTAAAACATATTAGAGGTGTTAAGAGAACTGTGCAGAGGGTATTACACCCTGCACATCACAGTAAAACTAGTTGCCAGGCAGTACTGAAAAACAGCCCAGGGACTCAAGGTTGTAGTATGGCATGCATTTTTTGTAAAGTACGAGCATAGCCACCTACAACAGTCATCTGTGGGCTAAACCTAATGAAACAAGAATAAATGCCTACTCCTGGATTTACCAGTAATTTTGACTAGTACAGTATTTTTGCAAATGTAGCTGGCAGTGAGCTGTAGCATCAGCCGCCCTGCTCGATGCTGTACTTCAAACGGGTACATTTTTTGGTTGCAGTTTAATTTTGAATTTGTTTCGTTGGCTTATCTTTACATATGTCCTACTCTAAGAATGATTCATTATGATGGTATTGCAGAACTGGCAAAGTCTGTATTAAAGTGAAGTTTTTAAGTAACTCCTGGTTGCCTTCAAGACGTGAGCAGTTTGAGAATGAAAACTGTTACTTATAAGAGAATCTGTTGTGTTGTGTAGATTTACTTCTTGGTCAAATTTGTACACGGTGTATGTGAATCTAAAATGTGAACATCCATTCACAAAACTCACATCAAATTAGATGCCCAGTCTAGAAAAATGTCCAGATTTTTACAGAGAGATGCTTTAAATGATTCTGTTCTTGCAGTTTACCACCTTGCATTACTATTAATAATGTTGTCACTGCCAGTGACACTGCTAGTTTATTATATTAATGCAGACGTTTTCCCTATATTATGGTACTACAGTCATGTAAGAGAGTCGTTCTAAGTGTAAACATTTAAGGATGGATTCGTGCAGCATTCCAGTTACGCCCCTGGATTTGTAATTGGGCATCACTTAGTCTATGTTGTTCTGTAGTTTGACTTTTCTATAAATGTTGTTGGATGAACTAATGTGGAATAATGCTACTAGTGCATATGGGTTACATTTTACTTAATGTCAAAGGAATAAAAGGAAATGTGTATTACTCATCCTAATACTATGGATGACTGTCACACAGTTGTTTCCAGTCAGAAAAACTGGTGCAAATCATAGGCTCATCCATGTATAGTAGGCTGATGACCACTAGAACCATTATAAGCTTAGCTGTGCAACCCAAATGTGCCCCACAAATCTGATTTATATTTGTGGTGATTTACTGACTGCCTCTGTCCATCAGAGACATAGGAGCTAGACCAGGAGTGAATTTCTGATCACCCATCCATTGGTCCATGTTGAGCTTAAATTGGGTTAGGGAGAAACTCTTCTTCACATGGATGGGGAGCCTGTTGCAGAGAATGGGAATTCATTGAGAAAGACTTTTAGTGTAGTAGTTCTGATGTTTGTTCTGCAGATGGGCAAAAGGTTCATCAAAACAGGGCCCAGTGATGCCTTGTATGCCAGGCAAAGATCACCTCTCAGAAGTTTGTATGATGCCGAGGAAGGACTGATTACAGTGGCATGATGACCTCTCTGGGCCTAGATGCCATGCTCTTGCTTACAAGTTCAGCAACACAGAAGAATGTTCTTACTACCTTGGACACCTGTTCCTCAAATGTTTAGGTTACTATCTTCATGAGTTTTCAGATCTTTGATTAGTGAATCAACTTTTAAGGGTGTTTTATTGATTGTATTGCCACCTCACAGCAAGAGGTTCTCCGGTTCGATCCTTGGCTTGGGTGCCTTCTGTACGGAGTCTGCATGTCTTCCCTGTGGTCACGTGGGTTTCCTCTGGGTGCTCCGGTTTCCTCCCACATCCCAAAGACATGCTGTAGGTGGATTGGACACTCTCTAAATTGGCCCTAGGTGTGAGTGCGTGTGTGTGTGCCTTCTGTGGAAGGTTGGGCGCCGGGCTGGCAACTCGACACCGTAAACTCCACTGCCAATCATGAGCAGACAAGGTGATCCGCTGTGGCGACCCCTAACCAGGAAAAAGCCAAAAGAAGATTAACCTGGAGTGTCAGACTCCCTAAAAGATGTTATTAGTTTCTTGGTATTGAGGTTTAAGCTATGGCTTTGGCACCAAGTGTTTCTCTGTATATTAGACCTTCCTGAAGGGTGTTCTCTTGGGGGGATTTAGTGACTGCTCCCCATTTTGCAGTCAGCAAACTTGGTTAGTCAAAAGCCTTTGGTATTAGATTTGTCATCCGAGAAGTAGATTCCAAACAGGAGTGGGCTCAGCGCAGAGTCCTGAGGGAAGGATCCAGTGTCTGGAGGTCTTCTTCCAGGATTTCTGCTGTTAGTATTGTATTCACTTCAGACTTTACTACGTGTACTGCCCTTATAGTGTAGTCTCTTTACAGACCAGATATGCTGCCGAGAAAAATATAGCATTGGTGCTTCTAAGGAACTAAACATTTAAAGCAAGCTGTAAAATAGAAAACCTGACATGCTCTGGAAATTTTTAAACATGGAAATAGACCATATTAAAATACCACATGATATAAAAAAGCTCTTCTATAATCTTAAAATTTGCTTATTTAAATTACAGTTCTCATTTGTAGGTAATCAAACAGTAACGGTTTGTACTTAGTTTAAACTCTTGAGTTTGACTCATACTTGTGTGATAATTTTCCGTAAGACTAGACAGATTGTTCCGTCACTGTTCTTTCTAATAGAAAATGTTTACTTTTTAAAGTCTTGGTGAAGTAAAATCCAAGTTATAGTGCCAGTCAAAGGAAATTACATTTTGATTGCAAAGGATGTGTTTTTATGCATTCATTTGACATTGTTGGCAGCTGAAAGCCACAGCTTTGTTTGGACTAAAAAAGAAGGCAAAGTGAGAACTGTTTTAGGCACTGTCAGAAGTTGTCATTCTTTAGTACTGATTGCCTTAAAATAATGTACACTGAGCTCTCTAGTGCTAATGCAGTATGTAAATATGTACATTGTGTACTAGTCAGCATAACCGCTGTGAAATGGGCTGTATTTATCAGCCCAGTGATCGAGCAGCATATTGTACATTGCCCTAATCAGTGGGTAAAATCGGTGGGTAAAATGAAGTCCAGGTTTTGTTCTTTCAGAATTCCTGCAGTATTAAGATGTGGAATAATGCCTATGCATTTTGGAGGAAGGGGAGCATACATTGCTAGCCACTCTCCACATGCATCACATGCATCAAATAGCAAAGGTTGTGAACAAGGTTGTGAACAATGATAAATGGTTACATGTTCAGATTAGTGGGCATTTGATATCAAATGTTTGAGTGTGAGAGCAGTTTCAGATTTATGGCTCTAGTGAATGACTGCAACTTAACACTGAAAGGTGCTTATCAAAACTTTGTTAAATACCTTTCTTATGTTAGATGTTGAAGCTATATTCTCCCTGAACTTGGAGCATAACCATGGATGTTATGTAGTCCTATCTCGCCTACATTCTTACCTGTAGTTCGGTGCCGAATATCTGCTCCAACTCGGCCGACTTTTCTAGCTCAAAGTCTTTTATTGGCTAGGCTAAGCAGGTATCCCATGGTGCACTGCTCCATATCCCCAGATCTCGTTTGCCGCTCGTGTAGCTCGGACGTGGTCTCGCTTGGCTGTGGCCAAGTACCTTTTTGTCTGGTCTTTAAGAAGAGTTTTTGGGTTCATAATCAAAAGCTGTTTTCATAGCTATTGTCTAGTGTTATTAGGATTGTGTTCGTGTGATTGTTTGTGTGGTATCCCGCTGACTGTTCCCTCAGGCTAGGCCCGTTTCAATTAGAGGGCCTAGGCCTTCTCCTATTGCCTTGTGTGTATGTGTACAGTCTAAACCATTTAACTTGGAGGTTTTCCCTTCTTTGTGGTCATAACCGGATTGTTTTGAGGTTCTTGGCTTGCTTCTTTAGTGCGTGTGTGTTTGGTCACTGTTAATTGTTGGGTCCCGCGTTTTGCGGTGTGAGCTTCTGTGAGTTCTGTCAGTCTGTTTTTTTTTTGCTGTAGTGTGAATATGTCCAAGGAGAACAAACCTTCAGGTTTCAAATAGTGCTCTAAATGTGGGTACAAAAGGTCCATTACCGATGGGCATTCTATTTGTCTATTGTCTGGGAGCTATTCATCTGCAGGAGTCCTGCAGTTTTTGTCATGCGTTCAGTCCTAGAGTTCTCCAAGAGAGAAAGAATAAGCTGATTTTAAAGGGACTCTTGAAACCCTCTTTTGAAGAGGCTATGGATTCGTCTCCCAGTTGTAAGTCAAAATCTGCCAAGTCTAAAAAAGATCTCCGGCTCTGTCTGCTTCATCGGAGCCTCCAGAGAAAGTTTGTAAAATTGCATCAACCTCCTCGGCTCCACTGTCCTCAGGGCCGCAGGAAGTGTCGGTGTTGGCGGAACCGGCGTCAGCTCCGATTATACTGGAACCTATCAGGAGCCGATCGTCCAGTCTCAAACCAGTTTCTCCTGAGAGGAGATCTCGATCTCCCTCCCTGTCCTCCAAATCCTCCAGGACCCTTTCGGATGTGGATGTTGATAGGGTGGTCCAGAGGCCTCACAGTCACGGTTTACACACACACACACACACACACACACACACACACACACACACACACACACACACACACACACACACACACACACACACACACAACACACACACACACACACACACACACACACACACACTCGCACACCACACACACACACACACACACACACATACACACACACACCACACACCACACACACAGACAGAGAGACACAGGCAGACACACACACACACACACACAGGCACACACACACGCACACACACGCACAGAGACACAGAAAGAAAAACAGCACACACAGACACACACACAGAGACACACACAGGCACACACAGGCAGCACAGAGAGACACACACACAGACACACACAGACACACACAGAGGAAAAGACACACAGGCAGGCACAGGCAGGCAGGAGGCACACAGGCAGGAGGAAGACACACACACAGGAGGAGACAAGACACACACACACACACAGGCACACACACAAAGACACACACACACAAGGAGGAGGCAGGAGGAGGCAGGAGGAGACACACACAGGCAGGAGGAGGAGAGACAGGAGGAGGAGGAGACAGGAGGAGGAGACACAGGAGGAGGAGGAGGAGGAGGAGGAGAGGAGGAGGAGGAAAGAGAGGAGGAGACAGGAGGAAAGAGAGTGAGGAGGAGGAAAGAGACACAGGAGGAGGAAAGAGGAGGAAAGGAGGAGGAGGAGGAGAGAGGAGGAGGAGGAGAGGAGATATATAGAGAGAGTGGAGAGAGAGAGACCCGAAAGAGAGAGGAGGAAGAGAGAGAAAGGAGAGAGAAAGAGCCTGAAGGAGAGAGGAGAGAGCCCGAGAGGACAGAGAGAGAGGAGGAGAGACCCCCAAAGAGAGAGAGAGAGAGCCCAACAGACAGAGACCCCGACAGATAGAGAGAGAAAGAGAGCCCGACAGAGAGAGACAGAGAGAGAGAGAGAGCCCGACAGACAGAGAGAGAGAGAGAGAGCCCGACAGACAGAAAGAGAGAGAGAGAGCCCGACAGACAGAAAGAGAGAGAGAGAGAGCCCGACAGAGAGAGAGAGAGAGCCCGACAGACAGAGAGAGAGAGCCCGACAGACAGAGAGAGAGCCCGACAGACAGACAGAGAGAGAGAGAGCCCGACAGACAGACAGAGAGAGAGAGAGAGAGACACACACAGAAAGAGGAGGAGGCAGAGAGACACAGGAGAGGACACACCGACAGACAGAGTCACACACACACACACAGAGAGAGAGAGAGCCTGACAGACAGAGGGAGAGAGAGAGCCCAGCAGAAAGAGAGAGAGAGCCCGACAGAGAGAGAGAGACAGACACCCACAGAGAGAGAGAGAGAGAGAGACAGAGAGAGAGAGAGAGAGAGACCCCAGAGAGAGAGAGAGAGAGAGAGAGAGACCCACAGAGAGAGAGAGACCCCGACAGAGAGAGAGAGAGAGAGAGACCCCGACAGAGAGAGAGAGAGACCCCGACAGAGAGAGAGAGAGACCCCGACAGAGAGAGAGAGAGAGCCCGACAGAGAGAGAGAGAGCCCGACAGACAGAGAGAGAGAGCCCGACAGACAGAGAGAGAGAGAGCCCGACAGACAGAGAGAGAGAGAGAGAGAGCCCGACAGACAGAGAGAGAGAGAGCCCCCGACAGAGAGAGAGAGAGAGACCCCGACAGACAGAGAGAGAGAGAGACCCCGACAGACAGAGAGAGAGAGAGAGAGAGAGAGAGAGAGAGGCCAAGAGAGAGAGAGCCCGAGAGACAGAGAGAGAGAGAGAGACCCCGACAGAGAGAGAGAGAGAGAGAGAGAGAGACCCCGACAGACAGAGAGAGAGAGAGACCCCGACAGACAGAGAGAGAGAGAGACCCCAACAGACAGAGAGAGAGAGAGAGACCCACAGAGAGAGAGAGAGAGAGAGAGAGAGAAAGAGAGAGAGAGACAGACAGAGAGAGAGAGAGAGACAGAGACCCGACAGAGAGAGAGAGAGAGACCGACAGAGAGAGAGAGAGACAGAGAGAGAGAGAGATAGAGAGAGAGAGACAGACAGAGAGAGAGAGAGAGCCTGCAGGAGGAAGAGAGAGAGAGAGAGTCTGGCTAGAGAGAGAGACCCTGACAGAGAGAGAGAGAAAGAGAGAGAGAGAGCTCAACAGAGAGAGAGAGAGAGAGAGAGAGAGAGAGACCCCAGAGAGAGAGAGAGAGAGAGACCCCGACAGAGAGAGAGAGAGAGAGAGAGAGACCCCGACAGAGAGAGAGAGAGAGAGAGAGACCCCGACAGAGAGAGAGACCCCGACAGAGAGAGAGAGAGAGCCCGACAGAGAGAGAGACCGACAGAGAGAGAGAGCCCGACAGAGAGAGAGAGAGAGAGAGAGACCCCAACAGAGAGAGAGAGAGAGATGCCAACAGAGAGAGAGAGAGAGAGACCTCATTAGAGAGATGACCTCAAAGAGAAAGAGCCCGACAGACAGAGAGCCCGACAGAGCGAGAGAGAGAGCCCGACAGAGAGACCGACAGAGAGAGAGAGAGACAGACAGACAGAGACCCCAGGAGACTGGTTAGACAGAGAGAGAGAGAGTTCACAAAGAGAGAGAGAGACCTAACAGACAGAGAGAGACACCACACACAGAGAGACACACACACACCCAAGGACAGAGAGAGAGAGACACAGCACTGAGTAGACAGAGAGAGAGAGAGAGACACGAGAGAGAGAGAGAGAGACAGAGACACGAGACAGAGAAAGAGAGACACGAGACAGAGAGACAGAGACACGAGACAGAGAGAGAGAGAGACACGAGACAGTGAGAGAGAGAGAGACACGAGAGAGAGAGAGAGAGAGACAGAGACATGAGAGAGAGAGACAGACACCTGGACACGAGACACAGAGACAGACACAGAGCAGAGACACACAAGACAGGCAGACACACAGAGAGAGAGAGAGAGAGCCAGAGAGACAAGAGAGAGATCCAGAGAGACACACACACAGAGACAGACACAGACACACACAGCAGGCAGACAGAGAGAGACAGACACAGAGACCTCGAAAGACAGAGACCCCACAGACAGAGAGAGGAGAGACCCACAGACAGAGAGAGACCCCCGAAGACAGAGAGAGAGAGGCAGGAAGAGAGACAGAGAGAGACAGAGACAGACAGACACAGACAGACAGAGAGAGAGAGACCCCGAGAGACAGAGAGAGAGAGAGACCCCGACAGAGAGACAGACAGAGACCCCAGACGAGAGAGAGAGAGAGACCCCGACAGACAGAGAGAGAGAGAGAGACCCTGACAGACAGAGAGAGAGAGAGAGACCCCGACAGACAGAGAGAGAGAGAGACCATGGACCCAGAGAGAGAGACCCCGGAGAAAGAGACGGACCAGAGACCACACAGACCAGAGAGACATGAGAGAGAACGAGACAGACAGAGAGAGACCTAGACAGACTGAGAGAGAGACATGGACGAGAATGGAGAGAGAGACCCAGACAGACCGAGAGAGAGACCTATGAGATGGAGAGAGAGACCCCGAAACGGAAAGAGAGAGAGAGACCCAGGCAGTGAGAATGAGGAATGGAGAGACCCCATATGGACACAGTGAGAGAGACCCCGACAGAGAGACTAGGAGACCATTGCATGGAGGTGGACAGAGATGGAGAGACCCCGACAGCCAACGAGAGAGAGAGAGAAAGGAAGGACAGAGAGAGGAAGGAGACAGAGAGAGAGACCCCGGATGAGGTATGGAGAGAGTGGAGAGAGACAGACAGAGAGAGAGAGAGAGACCCCGACAGACAGAGAGAGAGAGACCCCGACAGAGAGAGAGAGAGAGACCCCGACAGACAGAGAGAGAGCCCCCGACAGACAGAGAGAGAGAGCCCGACAGACAGAGAGAGAGAGCCCCCGACAGACAGAGAGAGAGAGACGGACAGACAGAGATAGAGAGACCCCTGATTTATGGAGATACAGACCTGACAGACAGAGAGAGAAAGAGCCCGACAAAGAGAGAGAGACCCAACAGACAGACAGAGAGACCCCGACAGACAGAGAGAGCCCCGACAGAGAGAGCCCCCGACAGACAGAGAGAGAGCCCGACAGACAGAGAGACCGACAGAGAGAGAGAGAGCCCGACAGACAGAGAGAGAGAGAGCCTGACAGACAGAGAGAGAGAGAGAGAGACCCCGACAGAGAGAGAGACCCCGACAGACAGAGAGACAGAGAGATGAGAGAGACCGACAGACAGAGAGGGAGAGAGAGAGCCCGACAGACAGAGAGGGAGAGAGCCTGACAGACAGAGGGAGAGAGAGAGAGAGGACAGCTTGGAGAGAGAGTCTGACAGACAGAGGAGAGAGAGACATGAAAGACAGACAGTAGAGGGAGAATGACAGCAGAGTGGAGAGAGAGAGAGAGAGAGAGAACCCAACAGACAGACAGAGAGAGACCCCGAGAGACAGAGAGAGAGCCCCTGACAGAGAGAGAGAGAGGAATGGATGGAAAGGAGGACAGTGGAATGGAATGAAGGATGGATGGAGTGGAAGAATGGATGGAAATGAAGGGAAAGGAAGGAAGGAAGGTGGAAGGCAGTGGAGGGAAACTAAACTGAGTGAGGAATTGTTTAGTCTAGCACATTTCATAAGTAGGACAGCAAAATTAATTTTAGGCTTTTGGTCATTTTCTTTAAAGTATGCATTTATTTGCTCTTGGAGTTACAATAAGCTGTCCTACCCATCAGACTAGTAGATAATGTAAAATGGGACTTGGATGTCTGGTTCTTAGTTGTTGGCTTATGGTTAAGTATTGCTTACATTTACCACTTTGGCTAGCTGTCTTTGTACACTTGTTTAAAAGGACTCAGGCTAAAGAATTGTAACAGTCATACAAAGAGCTTGCTTGCTTTAAAAATTGCTGGTCTGTCTGCATGATCAAAAAAAAAAAAAAAAAAAAACATCCTTGTAAGTTTTGGGTGATAAATCCTGAAGTCATGATAGAGATTTTTAAAAATCTTTTCAATGTTCATATACATTTTATGGAAATGTTGATTTCCTACTTGTGATGTTAAAATTAAGCTCTACTTTCTTGTCTACTGACATTTTTATTTATGTATTTCACTATGTACATATGCATGCATCTTTATTAATAAATACTGTTTTTTGCTCTCTTTTTCCCTTCCCAAGGTTCAATGCAGATAATGAATAAGACCAGGAAGATAATGGAACAGGAGGGTGCTCACTTCACCAATGCATTTGTGACCACACCGATGTGTTGTCCTTCCCGATCATCTATCTTGACAGGGAAATATGTTCACAATCATAATACTTATACCAATAATGAGAACTGCTCTTCACCATCATGGCAGGCGATGCATGAACCGCGCACCTTTGCTGTGTACCTAAATAACACTGGCTACAGGACAGGTAAAATTTCATTTTCCTAAACTGTGGTAAACTGGCCCAATATTTTAGATTGTTTTACTTATTCCAGTGTTTCAACATGGCAGTTACTTTTGCTGTTCACTTCAAAATTAAACAATTTTAACCCCTTCAACTTGTCCATCATGATGGAGCTTGTCCAATTGTACAGGGGATCTATTTATGTTAGATGTTGAACAGTATGGGCTTGCTAAGGGGGGGGGGGGTAGAATTCTTTGAAGCAGCATTTGAAGGACCAACACATGCTTTTCAAAACCCTGCTAAGGCATTCAGCACTATTACACATGAGGGTACAACTGAGACATTTAAAAGCCCAGAATGCAGCCCTTTTATAATTTATTAGTAACCCTGTTTATACAAAGGGGCAGAATGATGGCAGGTGACTTCTGACCATCCTTGTGGGAGATGAATACTGATACCGCTTTTTGTAGTGTTCAAAAATATAAGACCGGGAAATGGTCTGTGGGTAACCCAGTATGCCTGGGAAATGGTCTGTGGGTAACCCAATATGCCTGGGAAATGGTCTGTGGGTAACCCAATATGCCTATGCTTGTGCTTCCATACTGTGTAAAATAACTGCAATAGAAGGTGGTGAAGTTTTCCATGGAGTCTACAAAGGATTTTACATAGTGCTGTAGTAATTATTTCACCTGTAATGTCAATAAATGTAGTATCATGAGACTTGACAGATTGTATGGATTGATGGCTTAGACAGCGATTTTCATTAAAGTGACCCTAAGAATAAAATTATTTTATTAATTGGACAAATGTATTTTTTATCTGACAAAGTCATAAAATCATATTATGTAGCCAATCTTATTCTGATGGCCGACTCTAATTGCTCTAGTGAGAATGCTGTACTAGTTTATATCTGGTCTGACCTGTTACTGAATATACTGCTGTGTTCTGTAGCATTTGATCAGGCCACCAGAAACAGCTTAAAGTTATAATTGATCCCTTTTAGAAAAGTCACAAGGTTTGAACATTTTGAACTGGTCAGAAATATTTCACAAATTGTCATTGTGTTCTGTTTCTTGTAAATTAATTGGAGCTCCCCTCTGCCTGGCCTGTAATGCAGTGTGAGCCAGAGGATAATTCCAGATTTGGGAAATAAATGTTAAAATGTAGTTTCTGATGTGCTGATAGCTCTTGCATCTTATCAAGTAATTTTTAATGTGACGGCAAATCAAAGGCCTTACTGAATTCCATACAGAATGCATCCACTAGAGCATAGTTCTGGATGAGGGAAAAGTTGGAAAGGGGTCTGAGAAATTCTCTTAAGCAGGTTGAGGGGTAACTGCTGAGGTTGAGTACAAGTAAGTGCAAGGTCCTTTATTTTTGGACACTAACTTGAAGATCACAAAAATTGGGGAATGCTAACCTAAGAGACAATAGCTGAAAAGGAGCTGGGCTTAATCATTACACCACTGCTGTAACATCAGGCACAAACACACTGAGGAGTAGAACTGCTAGAAAAGTGTTTTGTGTTCTTTAGGGCAGAAACTCTATGGTTAGAGGTTATATTTGTGCTGCAGTGCTCACTTGTGAGACTATCCTTTTGACAACCATGTTGTATAGAGATTTCTTACGGAACAGGATATGAAGCAACTGCAAAGCAACCAGAGGAAGGTAACAAAGGGTTATCAGGAAGAAGGGAAAGGCATATGCATGGCTTGCTGAACTGCTTTGTATTTGTTAGACATTTGAGGTAGGGACAAATAAAAATGCACAAGAAGCTGCAGGGCGTAAGTGAAGTGGTGAAACTCTGGCATAGGGACAAATAAAGAAAATACCTTCCAAATGCACTGGATAGCCCCCTCCAATGTTAATTTGGACATGAGGAAGTGGTTGTTTTTTTGTTAATGGATCAAATTATGGACTCATGAAGTGATGGTTCTTAAATCTACAGGGCTAATTAAGTGGGCAAGGGACGACTGGATTGGATTGGGCAATCCAATGTGGGAAAAGACTGTATCCTCCTGGGCAGGCTAGCCAGACCAATTGTAGTCTCTTGTTTGTTTTGTTCTATAGTTCACTTGCATCAGTCTTTGCAGCAGAACAAATGTTTACCTAAAACAGCACGTAAACTAATGCTTACATTTGCCAGATGGTCTTTGCCTAAAACAGCATATAAACAAATACTTACATTTGCTAGATGGTCTTACGGAAAATGTCCACTTGTAATCGGTAGAAAACGGGTGTGTTTTTTCCAAAATTCGGTTTAGAGGATTATCTTAGGAATAGAGGATTGTCTTAGGATGCACTTAAAACTGGTTTAAGTATATTTGTACTTTAGAAGGATTATGTGTAGAAGAGTATACTAAATTCAGATGCTCGGTATTAAAGTTCTGTGTGAAGGCTTTTGCCATGCTGCATCATTTTCTTATTTGCAAGCATTGATTCTCAAAGGGCAGCAAATGAAGCCATTGTGGATAATTCATTTACCATTTGTGACCTCCTTTTAACCATAAACGCCACTTACTAGTGGTGTCAATGAGTGAACTGTTGTATCCACGAGCAAAATGTTAGTCACATCTTGCTGTAGATGTGAAGGAGCTTGTCATATGTTTGATTTTTTTATTTTATTAAAATAAAATGGGAAGCTGAATGGCCATACATGCAGTAGTTGCATAAATCACCTACAGTGACATAGTACTATGTGTATACATGTTGTGGCCATAAATGCTGCCATCTGCCAGGAATCTTGGCATACAGTGTTGAGTCAAAGAACCCACATCTATTGACTATTACCGCATTCCTTTTTAACCATTTGTGATGCTAAGTGCAAACAGCTTGCACTCGGAATGAAGCTGTTTGTGCTTAGTTACTGTATTTTTAAAACTTTTGACAGTTTTACTTTGTGTTTAGCTGTAGCAAGCTATTGAAACCATGTGCATGGCTTCTTTAATCCCACACAGTGTTAACCTTATACAAGTGCTTGGAAACTCCTTTTTCTGCCCTTGGAAAATGAAAAGGAACCAAGTATGGATTTCCAGTGCACGTTTTGCTGTAATGCTTAGTATATCAGAGCAAGGGAGAGAGTGCTTGTAAACTGTTCAGCAGGAGTGCAACCAGTGGACAGGCCTCCTGCATGTAAATATTTGTGCATTCAAATATTAAAGAGTTTTGCCAAGTCTGTGTATTAGTTTTACTGCTGTCATTAGACATACTACAATGAAAAGTGACTTTACTGAGTAGTACCAGAATAAGGAGCTAGGTTACCTGGTTCCCTGCAGTTCCTTAATCTGACACCCTTTCGACGCTTAAGTTGAGGACCAGAAACACACACATCTCTTAAATTGTAGCAAACTGCTTGCTCCAAATGTAATGAACAGCTTGCTGTAGCTACATACCACACATGAAGCATTTCAGCCATAGCGACAAATACAGTATCGCTACTCCTTTCTGAATGCTGATACTGCACTACCTCCCAGTCTGCATTTGCTGATTTGTGCACCCTGTACCCAGGGTAGCTGCCCCTTTAACCTTGCCCTATTTACACCTCAGAGTATTAAATCCATCTAGCTTCATAGGTTCATAGGTGGGTACTAGACTGTCAGCCCAAGGGCCTAAGTAAGCCTAGCCAACAAGGTTCCCTGGCTTACGCCACCCAAGAAAGTTATTTTCCTGTGCCACTGTCGAGCAGAGTCACAGAAGTGATCCCTGGGGTGTATTTCATATTTCCCATCCACTCAAGATTTTTCTTGAAGAGTGCTAATGAGGAACATTACTTGACATAGATGGTTAGCTTGTTCCAGAGTATTGGCAGCCTCTGGGACAGGAATCTATCCCTCCAGCATGTCCTGTTTATTGTGGTGACAAGGTTTAGGTCCCTAGAGCATGTAGCTTGGAGAGATTGGGATTTCTTGAGGTGTAGCATGTCAAACAGCTCTCGGTTTGACATAGCTTTATATGTTAGGCAGAGATCACCTTGGAGTAGGCGATATGCTACGGAGTAAAGCTGGAGTTTTTTGAGACTGTCAGTGTAGGGCATCTGTTTGAGGCCAGTAATCCTCTTTGTGAGGTACTTCTGTGGCCTTTCCAGCTGCTGCTGTTGTCTTGTGGGGTACATTCCAAAAGAGCGTTGTACTCTATAATGGGTCTAATGAGTGTCGAATAGAGGGGAACAATTACCTCTTTTTTTTCCTGGATGAGAGAGAACCCTTTTGTAATGAGGTGTGCCACATATAAGGACTTACAGACCACTGTGACAGTGTGATTTATCAAAGGAGAGACTACTGTCCACCTGGGTCCCAAGGTCTCTTATCACACATTCGGTGTCTAGTAGACTGCTGCCTATGTGGTAGTTCATGGGTATAGAGTTTTTACCAAAGGTGATGACAATCAAACGGGATGACACTAAAGAAGCTATCTAGCTGATGGCAAATATTGAGCTGTTTTGACAGCACAAACCTGGCTAGCACTAAACCTGAACTGTCCTTTTCACTGATAGATTGAAGGTTTGGGAGACCTTTGCACAATTTCAGCTATGAAAGGATTGCTTAATCTATAATATCTGAAGGCAGGGCACCTGGGTTCAAGAACTTCTGAATGACCCCAGCTACATAATAATGCTTCTAAAAAATAATCAAAATCCTTAACTAGCGACAGATGCAGGAGAGCAAATGTTTGCAATAACTGGATGATTACAGGCCATATATTAGATGTGGTAAAAGCCAGCAGTTCTATTAAGAATGTACTTCTGATTGCATGTGGCTCAGTATTCTGTATGCAAGTAATTTTGTTCCAAGTTTTGCATGCTGCCATTACAGCTAACTTGTGGAAGCTCAGCTTGGACCACAGTCATTTAACATAATTACTGGGAGCCTAGCCCATGGAACTTAACTTTTAAGTAGCGCACATTGATTTCATTTTTTTAGTATTGGATAGGGTCATAAAGAAGCCCTTTTCTCAATTAACAAGCATTGTCTGTTTTAAACACTGTTTTGTTAGTATGATTTGTCTGTTACAGTGTTTAAGAAGTTTGCAGTACAGGACAAAAACCTAATCTGCATGCTTGCAGCCACATTTTGCTACTGTTACTTTGAGGAAGGCCATTGTTCTCTGCACTTTAGTTGTATACTTTGCAGAAACGGAATCCCAGCTGCAGATGAAGTATCTTTATACCACCAACACTTGGAAAAAAATGTAAATTGCTGTGGCCTTTGAGAGTGATCCGAGTCTGTATACTTAATCATGCACATGTACAAACAGTCTATGCACTATTGTGTTTCTAAAGGTAGTATTTCAGTTTATTTTTGTAACTTACTTTTATTTTCTCTGATAGCTTTCTTTGGAAAATACCTCAATGAATACAATGGCAGCTACATCCCACCTGGATGGCGCGAGTGGGTTGGATTAATCAAGAACTCCCGTTTCTATAACTATACACTTTGTCGAAATGGTTATAAGGAGAAACATGGGTTTGATTATCCCAAGGTACTTTTCATGACATCTTATTTTCAGTTAAAATCCGATACGTATTGAAACATATTTAAAAATTTGTGTTTACTAAATGCCTTTTTGATTGTTACAGCAAATATTGTTACTTGGAAGGCATTTCCATTTTATTTAAGCACTGCACCAAGATGAAACCCGTATTATGTCAGCTTCTTTTCTCTTTGCAGTTTAGTAGGATGCATTTAGTATGAGTTTGAAGAATTTTATTTTAATGCATGCATTCTTTCTGGATTGTGATATTCTCGAAGCATAAATGCCCACGTTGACTGCTTTATCTCAAAATAAATGATGAATGTTCCTTAGCATTTTCATGTACTGTAAAGGACTCTGGTTTTGCTGGTTTTCATCATATGCTGGAACCCTGTTATCTAGTGTACTTTAAGCCTTAGTATGAAAATTAAAGTCTAATAATTCTGTGACCCATGAATCCTTGTTTTTTCACTTTGTTTGCAAGTTCCAGGCAAACAAAAGAAAAAGACAGCAGCATATCTGGTTTTGTACACTCCACAGAGGCTGGAGAAATTTACAAGTCCAAATAACTGGTACAAAAAGTAAGAAGAGGCCAGCAGCAGCTTTGGTTCATTATAGCCCACAAAGGTTGGAGAAATTTCAAGCAAGTGTAATTGGTCTTTCCTTTTAAAACAGCTGTAAGAATGCATATGCAGTTCTGTTCCATATTGGGGTAATTCATATTGTTAAGGAAGTAGTGGGCATGACAACTCTACAGAATTCCACATACAGTTCTGAATGTTTATACATATATTGAAATACACCAATTGATCATTTTTTAAAATCCAAAGAAAAACATCTGACAGTGGGAATAAGGCCAGTGCCTAATTTTTAGTTATATTCACACTATCAGCCCTACTTTTCTGCTTAAGTTTGTAGCTCATTCATTCCCCTTTACTTGAAAGCAGAGAATGTGAGAGTGGTAGTGTTTCCTGCAAGGGTGTTTTTTTTCTAGTTTAAATCCCTAACATCCACAGCACATGCCTAATGACTTATACAGATAATGCCCACAAGGGCATGTTGCTTGTTTTCAGAAGGATAAAAGTCCTTGCAACTCCTATCTCCCCCTGCCCCAGCCAGTGCAACTTTGTGGTCCCTGGTCTCCATGGGAACAGTATTGTATGACAAAGTACGCTAAGTGTCTGCCCCATATACTTTCCCAAAGAGAGGTGAGCTGGCCAAGCCGCTTCACCCCTCCCTTCAGCTCCAACAGATGTTTGGGTCACTAACCAAACCCAGATCAGCTGGGTTGTAGTATGGGCTTCACCTCTCCACAGTGGGGCTGACCATTCATAATTATTTGAACCAAACACTGGAGTCCTTTTTGATATCTGAGAAGCTGCTAAGGAGGAGTGTCCCCGGGATGGAGCTAGATAAGAATCCTTCTAATTTTATCTGGTGTGCAACCATGAGATTATTTGAGGACCCAAGTTATTAGTTTCCTTCATCTTCAGAATCTTCTATCTTTGGGTATAGTGTAGAATTCTTTAGGTGGGTTAAGGTAAGGTGCATAGACATGGCAGTCACACATGAATCTGATATTAGATCTAGAAGATGTACTTTGACAAAACCATAGTGGATTAGGGCACAGAAAAGGTTTCTTCTGTCGGCTTGAAAAAGCTTCATGATGATTCTCTCCATCACATTGCACTATATGCTTGCGATACTGATGATCTTGAAATTAAGTATGTGAAGGAGCTTCCCTTGTGGAACTAGCCTACAGTAGCCTGCTTAGAGATATCCAAGACATTGCTAGTCTTTATGAGGAAGTGGGTATGCTAGTTTTTGATTGCACAAATTAGGCTTCTGAACATAATTTCTGTTCATGTAGAACTGATGTTTCTGACTTTACCGTGTGAAGAAGTGGCCACATGAGATGTAATTTCAGGTGATTCTGTTGCAGGAAGGAAGTGTGGATAAGTTTGGAGCCTGAAATGTCCTCCACATCTAAATGCTGGTGTGATAGCTAGACTGTAGGCACTGGTATTTTCATATTTAGTTGTAACGCATGGCATTCTTTGTCATTTTTTGGATGTGGCAGTAGAAGGCCTTATTGTCACCTGTCTAGATGGCAAGCTTTACTTCAAATAAAGCTTTGCCTTTTATGATTCTTTAGTACATTCTTTTTGGATTGAGTTGACATTTGTTTTGTTGAACTGGGCAAAGTGTGAAGGCTTTGAAATGTAATGCCACCATGTTGAAACTTGAGCTATGCCACTGGCTACCGTTTGTCCAGATAGTTGGGTGTTAGCCACCACTGTCTTTTCCACAGTGCCACTCACTCCAGTTGTATTGCCATTTTGAGGTTCCACCAGGTGCCGTTTAGCTTCTGGATGTGCTTTCTGTGAGGTACAATGATGGAGGCCTTACTGAAGTCCAGATACACCACTTCTATAAGGGATCCACTGGCCTCATGTGTGATAATCGTACAACTAGATCAGCAAGAGTAAGCAAGAAGACCGCTCTGCTTCATGCTTATAGCAGCCTGTCCTGCAGAGTGTTTTCTACAACATTCCTTTGACTTAGTGTGTGACTGGCTTCTTCTCAGACCTACCTCTGTGCAAGGGAATAAACTTGCATAGGACATTTACCAAGAACTCTCCAGTTCAGCCAGTGCTCCCCCAAACAATGCACACTTTTTTATTTCAAAGGAAGTGATTTAATAGCTATTCAGAAGACATTCTTTAGCTATGTCAAGAATCTAAGTGGCAATTCCCAGATCTGCTCAAAGTTTGTGCAGAATGGCACAAAATACACTGAACCAACTGATATCGCCAGCATCCTGGCAGACAGGTTCAGTGCAAACTTCACCCCCCTCTCACCCCCAATAGGGCCTATAACCATACCAGAAGAATGTAGTGCCCCTGAAATCAAAGACACTCTGGTTAAAACAGCCCTCTCCAAAGCCAAAAACACAGCATCAATGGGACCAGACTGTGTCCCAGGCTGCATCCTACATGAGCTCAAAGATGAACTAATCCCTCAACTAAACACACTGTTCAAACTCAGCCTCCCCACAGGCTATGTGCCCATAGAATGGCACACAGCAATGGTTATTCCGCTCCACAAAGGTGGAGCCACAACAGACCCCGGGAACTATCGCCCTATAAGCCTGACTAGCTTGATCTGCAAGGCTATGGAGTGCATCATCATGGATCTCATTAACAGAGACATTGGGAACCTCCAAACACTGGACCCTACCCAGTTTGTCTTTTAGGGCAGATCATGTCTCCTAAACCTGGTGGACTTCTTTGAGACAGTTACGAAGGCTATAGACAAGGGAAAGGTGGTCCACACAGCTTACCTAGACCTCACAAAGGCATTCAACACCATTCCCCATTCTGGTGGTATAGGCAAGCTCACCAGCCTGAACATAAACCCCTACGTCATGAGATGGGTTGCCAACTGGCTCACGGACATAACCCACATGGTAAGAGTTGCAGGAGCTAGGTCTGACTCTAAACCAGTTACAAGTGGTGTTCCCCAGACCTCAGTCCTAGGACCCCTCCTATTCGGTATATACTTCTCAGAGGTACAGGAGGACTGACTGACCAAGTTCGCAGACGACTGCAAACTAGGGGCTATAATTGACTCTCCAGCTGACATAGACATCCTCCAAAAGGGTCTCACTGAGACAGATACCTGGTGTCAAAACCATGGCCTCAAGCTAAATGCCAAAAAGTGCATAGTCATCCCCTTTGGAAAAAACAAAGTACCCACAAATTACCATATAGGTGGTAACCCCCTAAATACGGAACACAAAATAAGGGATCTGGGGACCCAAGTAGATTCTCCTTTGATAATCACATTGCCAAAGTGTTTAGAAAAACCTTCTATGTGGCCCACCTAATCACAAAAGGGATTGCATCTAGATCAAAAGAGGTCATTGTGCCCCTCACTCATCAGACCCATCATAGAGTACAATGCCCCATTTGGGATGTACCTTACAAGACACCTGCATCAGCTGGAAAGACCACAGAAGTACCTCACCAAGAGGATCACTGGCCTCAAACAGATGCCCTATGCAGCTCGACTGAAGAAATTTCAGCTGTAATCTGTTGCATACTGCCTACTCAGAGGTGATCTCTGCCTGACATACAAGGCCATATCCAACCCAGAACTGATGGACATGCTCCACCTAAAGAAAACCATATCCCCTCGAGCCACATGCCCCAGGGATCTAAACCTCACTACAACAATAAATAGGACGTGCTGGAGGGATAGATTCCTGTCCCAGAGACTTCACATGCTCTGGAACAAGATTCCAATCTACATTAGGCAGGGCTCCTCACTAACACTCTTCAAGAGAAAGCTTGAGGAGTGGATGGGTAACAGGAAGTTTTACCCTTGGGATCACTTCAGTGGCTCTGCTGGACAGAGGCACAGGGAACTAATCTAAGGGGGCGGCGAAAGCCAACACATTCCAGCTAGGCTTATTAATGCCTTTGGGCAGATAGCCTAGTACCTATCTATATGTTCATGTTCCTGTGATCTCTTGAGTTTCTTCTCGTCTACTTTGTCAGTTTTCATTATGCATTTTATCATCTTCATATCCTGCTTTATTCTGTAGTAATGCCCTGCACCCAGTGGCACTATAAAAGCCTGAAGTACACTTAACATGCATACAGCACCCCACCGCCTTTTCATCCACTCTGTCTTTCTCTTTGAATTCATTTCTTTATCCACTTGGCGTTTAGCTAAGCCGCCCCCATTGTCAAGTCATGTGAAAAGCAACATGTATGCTTTGTATTTTCCTCCATTCATCTGTTTGGTATTTCTTTAAAAAATCTGATAAAATGTAAGCATTATAGTGTGAGATTGTGTTAGCTATTTGAGAGTTATTTCAAGTACTTTCCATTACATTCACTTAGCCTGTTTATGTTCTGTCATGTAATGATGTACATTGTTTCATACAGCACTATTCCCAGTGCTTGTGATCCTGAACATTGGGTTTTACAGTTTTGGAGCTGAGCTTATTTCCCTGTTTAGAATGTGCTTAGACTGGGGATAAGCAATCCAATGCATTCATTGTATCTGAGACCCAGGGGTTTCACTGAGCTCAACTATTTTGCAAAGGGTTCTTACCTATACTATCGGTGTATATTGTCCTGCTTTTCCATCACTTTAACCAACTTTTAAGGTCCCAGAGGTGCAGCAACCTCAGTGTTGATACATGAGTTTTGCCATAGTATGTCTGTAAAGACTGATTTCATATTTTGTCAGATTAATTTCTATAAGTTCAAGCTGGTGTACACCTAGACAGCATGGTGCCCTCCATTTTGATTAGCATTTTGAGTTGCTCACTCTGCTGCCTTCCTCTCAGAGGGAGGAAGCTGGGCTCGTAACTGAGGCATGAGGTACTGACAGCTGAAGTAAAACTCCCCAAAGGATGGAGTTCCATTTGTTTAGAGTGGTTTATTCCAAAGGGCAGAGTGGACAATATTTTCCAGCTTGCATGGTGCTATATGCACAACAGAGGCTCAGTAGCTTTCAATGCTGTATAATCCTTTGTAGGAATGTAGGTGAAAATGCTCGCATAACTGCCAGCTATAGGTTATGTCCTCAGTATTTTGCCCTTTCTGTGGCCATTTTGTAATTATGTGAACATTCCTCTGCTGTCTGATGGTATTGTTAGAGATTTGCTAGGGCAATAGTGGAACATCAGCTGTCACATTAGTGAGCACTTCACCTGCTTCTAAAGCAGAGAAAATGGCAGGGTGATCAGATGTAAAATTCGATGCTAGAGTAGTAGGAGAAAGGTGCATCTGTCTGTGCGTGTGTCTCTGTGTGCGTGTGTCTCTGTGTGCGTAAACAATTTTCCCAAGACAACAGTGTTCATTTGCCATATGCTGTTAAGGATGAACATCTTGTATATATGTTGTCAATGGAAAAGTTTTTATGTGGTCATCTCTTACAAACCTTGCAATTAAATTTTGGCATTGTAGGGGCAGCTTTTCCCTTTTTGAAGGGAAATGAGGGTGAGAACTGGTATTTTGATATGTTTCTTCTCCATTCATTCTCCCACACATTTACCCTTGGAAGGCAAACAGCAAAGACAGATGTTCCAGGTATGCAAATTACATGTATGTGTCCCCCTTTGGGAATATAAATGAGGCTAGACGAGCATGACTTGGCATATAATGGTCGTTTTCCCCATTGGTCTTGCTGCGCATCCTCTTCTAAAGGATTCTTTTGGAAGATAGTTGGTTTGTGGGAACATGACCCAGTAGAGGTTTGGAGTTTATTTCTTTGTAAGCCTTGGTTGATGGAGATATCTTGTAACTTCAGATAAATGTGTTCTAGAAAGGAATGAGAAACAGCAGGTTGCATGTGGCTGTGGTTACATTTTGAGTTGCATGTGGAAAATAAAGCAATACCTAGGTTTACTTGTCTGCCTTAGGTCTGATAGCTTTATTTCATTTCATTTCATGCCATTTGACACAGACTGCCTTTGGTTATGAAGAAAAAGAATGTGAGTGCACAGTAAGGGAAGCTATTTCATTCTTGTGTGCTACCACAACGCTGGCATTGTTTTCATACATTTAGGGAAAAGTGTTGTGCATCTCTCTTTCTGGGTTAGAGTTTCTGCCAGGAAACAGAGTCGGCCACAACTGCTGTACTGTGCCAGTGTGTGTGTATGGTTCAACACTAGTCTTTCCCCGTTTTGCTTAGTGAAAAGTCATTAGAGATCCATTTGTTTCTTTGTGAAGTAGACACGTCATGCATCTGCTTTTTTAATTTGGTTATGTATTAAATGGTATTCATGACTTCATTAAAACACACAATAAATCCCAATATACATGTGCTCTTTCTTTAATTACAAAAATGACAGAAACTGCAATTGCAAGCTGTATTCTTCAAATATCAACCAAGCAAGGTCAGAGCCTTGTTCTTGATTTTAGAGTATTCCAAGAAGAGCCTTTAAAGCTCTGATACCGCAGTGGAAAACAAAACGTAGACCACTAAGATTTGCACTGACAAAAGTTGTCTTGTTAATTCTGTGACTGTAATAAAGCATGTCCATGAATCACCGGTCCATTTTCTTGACTACTTCTGTGGCTGTAGCTTCGTGCTTGTTTTCTTATTCATTTACTGTCTGCAGCTGCGTAAAATGGTTCAAAATCTGAAACAGGCTACATCGACATGTAGTTTATTTTTGTGCTGAAATGCTGTTTTGGTGTTAACATACTTAAAGCTTCCTTTCATCTGTATGGTATTTCTTTCAGCCGCTGAGGCCCAAACAGTTGTCTAATGCTTGGCTTGGCTTTTGTCCTAGATTTTTTTAAATTTAATGTGCCTATTTTTGTAGGATTATTTTACAGACGTCATTACCAATGACAGCATCAATTTCTTCAGGACATCTAAGCGACTGTACCCTCATAGGCCAATAATGATGGTCCTTAGTCATGCTGCACCCCATGGACCAGAGGATTCGGCACCTCAATACTCAGAATTGTTTCCAAATGCTTCCCAGCACATGTAAGTAGACTGCTTCCTTACTGGAACTTTTGTAATGAGGATGTTACTAAAGAATTGAAAGTGTCATGAGTAACTCTTGGAAAATGTCTTGCGCATTAGACTTTTCATATCTTTTTTTCCAATTACAGAATTCAGCATGACTAAATTAATGGATCATTTTGCATGATTGTTTCAGAGCAGTCTTACAGTCTCCTCATACAGAGACATGAGCTAATGATAGTATTTTATTTCCTTTCTGTTTTTGGTATTTCTCATTAGGTTAGAATACTTTCTTCCACAGTACTAGATCATTAAGTGACTATATAAAAAACATCGGGGTTCACCATTCTACATATAATGGGTTCTGTTCATGTAGAAAGTTAACTCTTTTGCAAAATGTGTGTGTGCCCATAGGTGGCATTGGCAACATGGATTTATAAGAACTGGGCTGGGGAGGATGGGGTGAGCAGCCATTGCCATCTTCCATGTCCTGAGGGAGAGGGAAGTGGAAGATATAGGTTGTCGCAAGGTAAACGCCTAGCAGGTGCAGTAGGGTTTGGTTAGACCCTGCCACGTCTGTGTTATCACAGTGCATCTCATACTGACAACTGAGGGGAAAAGTGCAAGACAGGGGTATAGGGGCAGAGGAGTTGCTGTGGGGAGAGGTTGTGCTTCTAGGAAGAGTGTTGTTCCCCCTCCCCCCTCCATCAGAACCACCAAGCTGGTCATCTCCTTGCTATTGTCTTCTGCTAGGGAGTGAAGTCATTTGAAATTGCTAGGCAGGCCTCTTTTACCTTTGGAATGATTGGGACATTTGGGTGTTGGTAGTGGAGGTCCTGAAGTGGGGAGAGAAGATATAAGGACTGGTGAAACCTGAGACCCTAGAATCCCTTTTGAAGTTAAACAGAGAACATCTATTAGGACTTCTGTTTTCTACCTGCTTCTGTTCTGATGCTCCCTTCGGGCATGCTTTGGCTAAGTAATCTTGTATTGTTTATATTGCTAATTGTGTCTTTGAAGATTTTCTCTCTGGGACTCCACTGAAAATGAGAATTTGTAACTGCACATTCCCAGTTAACAAATGTCTTCATAAATGAAATTTCTCTCTAAAGACTTTATTTTTACATTTTATAATTAAGACTGATGCTTCCGCCATGTTTGGTAGTTAACTTTTTTCTAGGCTGTCTGGAACTCTCTTCCTTCATATATCACTTGTCTCTCACATTCTTGTTCTTTTGTGATATTTGTATAGACGGTCAAAGTAAAAAAAAGCCCCAGTTTCCCTTTGTGAGAGAACCTGAATGTTTGTACGTGAAAATGGAAGTAAAATTTATTTTCCTCTTTCTCTTAGTTGTCATTAATTCTTCAGAATTTTCTGTTAGAATTCAAATTTTGCCCTTCTTGATCATTGGCCTCCGCCTTTATCCTTTGCCTCTGTTTAGAAAGTGAGCCTGCAGTCAGGCTGTTCTACGTAACAGTGGGAACACTTGTCTTTGCTGTCCTGGAAATCCCTATAACATTTTTCACTTCCACAGTTGCATTGGATTTAACCAAACTATTTGCTGTATGTAGTTTTGAAGGCATTTGCTGACATTTGAGTGGAAGTTTTACTGACCAGGCCTATGGCTTTCTATTTTTCTTTATACAGGAGTCTTAGGACATTGGGATATCCTGTGTGCAAATGGCCTGACTAGCTGGCATAACTTTCAGCACTTTATTTTCCACGAGGGCTTCATCTGAGGCCTTGCCAACAAAAAGCGAGGATGTCAGCATGGCTATCTTCACACCTTTTTTGCTGTGCAGTGTGTATAATGTGGTGATTTATAGTTGTCATATGCACTAGTTTATTACTTTCAGAACAGAACCTTTACTTCTTGCAAAAGCTGTTGTCATCAGTGAGCCAGCTCATAGAGTCCCTCCCACCTGTTTCACTACATCCACTGATTATGCACTCAATTTTGCTGGAAGTACTAGCTAGCCATAATGTTCGTCACTGCTTTGTGTAATGTGTATGAGAAACTAGTGGCTGAAGATCCTGTGTGGGTGCCTGTGTGGTACTTTTGAGCATGCATAGCTGTATGGCTCCCATCTGATGCAACAGCATTAATTTCTGTTATGTTTGTTTGCTGCTCAGTACCCATATCCTAGAGTATCATAGAAAGCATTGAGATGGGTATGTGTCAAGTGGGGCAGCCTTTATTTTCAACTGCACTTGTGAGGTCCATATTGGTGCAGCATTATGGGAAGTGACACATTTTGGGTTTTCCTGTATAGTCATGTACACCCCTGTTCTTACTCCTTATATATGTAGATAATGTATACTACTGTTTATATTTTTTTTAACTTTGCTATTTCTTACATTCAGCTGGATACACTTCACTGATGTATATTTTACAGTACCTTGCATATTAGGTAGTTCTGTGCAAAAGATTAGTGGCGATTGTAAATATTAAAGAACTCTGTAAAATAACTTTTCCAAGTGAGACCTGGAGCAAGCCAAGACAGTGAGATGCTTGTCTGTGTCCTGAAGAGGAGTACAAATACATTTGAATAATGACTGCAAAAAAATAATCTGCTGAAGTACTGTATTATAGAAGGTAGTTCTGATGTATAATCATCCTGACTGTTCTACATCATAAAACTTTTAAATGACAATGAGATCCTTGAGCCATTTTATTGAAAAAAAATCAAGCAGGCACTTTGTATATTTTTAGCAAAACAGCTCTTCCCCGGCAGTCACTAAAAGAAAGGTCTGCGTTCATATCAGAAGGTACAGATGCGCATTGTGTGTTCTTTGCTTTTTTCTTGCCATATCATCAACGTGCTTTCAGGAGAACACTAGAGTTTTGTGAGGTGCTGAATCATTTTGGTCTACATGTTTAGTCAGGAAGAGGATGTGACTCAGCTGGGCTGTGGTACTGAGCAGAATCCTTTATCATTTTCTAGTCTGGTGGGAATTTCCATGCATATTCTTACTGTGCAGTTTGTTTGCAGTTGTATCAGAAATAGTCTGTTGCTGCACATTTTGTCAATGGTTTGAGGTGCCATAGACTACCTTTAGAGGGCATTGCCAAGGTTGTTCTTGCTGCTTAGCATTTCTTCTCACTAACTTTGTCAGGCGGCTGTGATTGAACCCTTGCAACTGTTGCTGCTTTTGCTCATGTGGAGTTTGGAATGATACAGGTTTAATCAGCAGACTTTCACATGTGCTGTTCCGCATATGCACTGTGCTGTTCAGCCTTCTTTTTATAGATCTGTGCAACTTGCTATAGCTTTTCTGCACTATTTTCAATGTCATTTGCAGCACCATTTGACATCTGAGTGAAGTACTTAAACAAAAATGCTCACATCCTGGATTTTGATGTTTAACCAGTGCATTTGGCTGTGTGTACTGAACTATTTATAGCGTTGAGTGGTGAAATTTCAATAATATCTGGTTAAAAAAAGTTTTTGGTTAAGTGTAAAAGAGCAATGTGCAAAGGTTTGCTTGCACCCCCTCCCAAAAAAAATACCAAAGAAGCTTTGAATAGTAGGCACTTAGGAATTTTACTTTTAATCAAATTCTACCCTTTTAAATGGTAGACCATTTTGTCAACACTTGCACCAGCTTGCTGGTGCAGATGCAGGGTGTCCGCTTGCACCACTGGCAACCCAAATTCAGGAACAGACTTTGGCAGCTAGAAGAGCTAGCTGGGGGAATAGGATAAAATAGCAGACTGCTCTCGTATCCTAGGGGATAAGATACGAGGGGAAACCCAGTGTCTGGCTGACAGCTGAGGGAGACCAGGAGCCTTGCAGAACATCTCCAGGGATGGTGATGTCCTGACCTTATTGCATTAGCTGCCTCAACAACTAGGATAGACTGGTCATCTAAGTATGATGGCTTCTTCCCACTGTATCCCTTGCTGCCCAGGCCTGATAGAGAGCGCTCCTCTTTCAGACCCTGTGCTGTGACTTTTTAAAAACTGTGATATGATTTTAATGCTTAGAGATAGACTTCTAAGAATACATTTAGATGCCACACAGGAAAAAGACAAAGAAAAAAATGAAAGTACAAATTTAATGACAATGTATACTAAATACAACGTTGATCAAAGGAAGTTATTTCAAAACACTGGCAATAATGCTACAAACATGAAGTATACACACATTTACAAGTAACTGAATGCATGAAATGAGAGTAAGCGTTTTGAGTTGAGCTGTTTCTCATGAAAAAAAGTAAACATGATATGACAAGAATCTTAAGTGTTAATTATGGAAGTGAAAATGCCTGTAGGTGTGAGAGAGAGGAGAAAGAGGTGAAGTTTGACCTTATAGTTGTCTTTTGAGGTTTTCATTGCCAGATGTGACGTGATCAAAATGGGGAAATTAAGTAACTTGCAGTGATTTAATCATGCACATATGTGCATGCTATATATTTTCTGAATCTTGGTAATAGTCTGGTAATACACTAATAATATCTTAGTGTTTTGACCCTTGACAGATTTGACTGCTGCTTAAACATCTTTGATAGTTTCAGTAGCTTTTCTTGTCACAATTCTTTATCCCCATTAAGTGATAGAATTTTACAATAAAATATTGTTTGTGTACTGGAAAACATTTTATCTGCTGTATCTTAAACGTAATGCTTTATGATGGTTTAACATTTCTTTGCTCCACAAGCATTTCTTTGTAACTTGCTTTACTGCTCTTAGTCTAACTTCTGCAGCTGTAGAACAGAATGTTTGTACTGTGTTTCATTCCTTATCTGTGGGATATTCTGCCTGCAAGCATCCCAGTGGTTAAGCTGACTTGCAGGGGCTGCACCTTCTCCAGATGCTTTGGCTGACTTTGTGAAAGGATGGCTGTGGTATAAGGGAGATGGTGACCGACACCACCTTTAATTCCTTCTTGCTGGACACTTCAGCATGACTTAATGACTCAAGTGGTTTTTGTGTGTGTGTGTCTGTCTGTGTCTGTCTGTCTGTCTGTGTCTGTCTGTGTCTGTCTGTTGGCCTGCTTCCTGAGGAGCGATTTAGTGCCCCATAAGGGGTATTTTCTTGTCTTGTAGTTTGTCGTAGCTGCTCTCATGTCTGATAGTAATGGAGGTTTTTGTAAAAGTTTACAGTTGTATTGATTGTTGGGGAAAAAATCCCCTTGAAGAGTCTCTCTCCTTTTGTATCTTTTACCTTGGAAATTAACATTGTACTTTGGGCTATCTGCATTGTGCCATCTTCACCCTGGGGACAATTAGAAAAGCAAAATCTTCCCAGGAATTTGTATCCCAAAAGAAGGCATATGTCTGGAAGAATGCCATAGCTGTGGGGAACAAGGCTTCTGGGAGCTTGCCTTTAAAGCAAAAGCACTACAACAAATGTCATAGAAAAAACATTGGAAACTGAGGGTATTCCATTAAACGGCATGTGTTTCCATAAGTTTTTTGATTCCAAACACAATGAGGTGCTTCTACAGCCCCACTCTTGGGTTCAGCTTGTGCTAAGGATTCTGGTGCAACTGTCCTGCAAACCACCATTCTTTTAGCTCTATGCACATCCTCCGACTAAAACTCCATCACCCTGGCTGCTACCATTGCCTTGCCAAGGCACCATTGGCTGATGCTTGCAGTGCAATTACTGAGGACAAGTGCAGAGTCACCTCATTATTGGCCTATGAGGAGATTCCCAGAATCTGAGTGGAGCTCTTGGCCTCCCAAGGTGTCTCTGTGCTCTAAAGCATTGAGTTCCAAACTGATGCTTGCCAGCTTGATTCGGCTGGGGTTGAGCAGAGCCTCAGCCCAGTCAACCTCCCAGGCTTCTTCCCAGCAACTTTTCCTGTTGGTTCAGGACTTCAAGCAGCCAGCTTTGGAAATACCTGTGGAGCCTCCTTAGAATGCTCAGACACCACAGACTTGAGGCAGAGATTTGGCTTGCATGGACCCGAGATCCCTTCCATGCCTGCCTATAAGTTTGACACTGAAGAGACCTTCTTTGTTTCACTTCCAAATGATTTCTTCCTAGGGAATAAAATTCTTAAAATGAAAGAGGCTTGACCTGTATGACCCACCCAAAGGAAGGAGATGCTACCTATAGGAGGGTACTAGTAAGGTGAGAATGGTCATTAGACTTTGGCCTTGGAATATCCTATGAATCTATAGTTAGTGGTAGCCTAAAGAGTATTCATAAGCTTGACTCGCATAACATAGTTTTCATTGACCTGTCTGAGCCCATGGTTCCTGCTATTTACTCCAGTCGTGGATATCCTGGAAAGATATTTGTTAATGAATTTTTGGAGTCCGATACTCACCCCCTGCTTCTAAGACACCTGATCATTTCTATTTGGTAAGAACCTTTTGGCTAATCTAGCTGTGGTGCCCCTCCGTTTCAGAAGGGCTTCAGTTTGTAGCAGAAAGGGATACTCCAACTGCATCTGAGAATCCTATTCCCAGTGACAGAGAAAATGGAATGCACATCAAAAGTTTACACATCTGCTAACCTGGTTTTCAGAGCCTTATACTGCTAGACTCGGATGCTTACCTATCAGCAAACACTTTTGAAGATGATGAGGGTCAAGGCAGAGTTGATCTTGGGCAAGTATATGAAGCAGGAGATACTCGAGCTACGAGACCTCTCAGCCCAAGTTGACAGACTTTCTAAGAAATATGGGTATGATGCCATGATGAGGTTAAGTAGAAGCTTGCAGGAATAATATCCTTCATATCTGAAATTCTGAGATCTGCCTGGCTGGAGCACAACTCTAACAAACCATCTGAAGGCAGAGCTGTATTGTGCACCTTCAGATACGTACCATCTTTTCAGTCCCCTGCTGAATAAAGGTGCTTTGAAAGGCCAGAGTAGAAAAGCAAGTCAGTCAAACAGCTTTCGGTTCTAGGCATCATAGCTCAATAGAAGTTACCCTACCAAAATTTGGCCTTTGTTTGCCAAACCGAATAGCAGTAAGTCTGGTAAAGGGAGAAAAAAGACCAGGTCTCAAAAAAGAGAAGCTAAGTGAAAGCAGCAGTCTGGGGCCACTGAGGCTATGTTCTCCACAGGGAACTGATAAGACTTTGCCAGATTCCTGCCTCAAAACAGAAAATTGGATAATATAACGTATAACCAGTGGCTCCTAAACATTCTATAGCAAACTTATTGATTTACAGTTTATAAGCTTATTGATTAAGTATGAGGGAATCCCATAAATGCCAAAGGACCAAGTAACTATAGTGCCCCCTCTACTAAGATAATTGCAGAAACGGATAGCCATAGAGTTTTCTTCTGTTTCCTCTAATTTTTAATCAAGGCTTTTCTTTGTACCCAGAAAGGAAGTTTGAGACCAGTCTTGATTTATCAAAACTGAACAAATCTTTGATCATTCCAAAATTCAGGATGTTAACTGGTCATTCTAGATTATAGAATGCATATTTCCATTGTTGCGTATCCGTGTTTTTCAAATGTTGTTTTATGGTGCGGGAGCATTACTAATTCACTTAACCTTTAGCTTCTCCTGTTGCACCTAGTGTCTTCAAATGCCTGGCACCAGTAATAGCCTTTTGCAGGACAAAGGGGATCCACATTTACTTGTACCTTTTGTAACTGTCATTCGAGTAGACTCCCTAGAGGAGAACCACAAGGCCTTTAACTATACCTTGACTTGCTTAAAAAAGAAAGTTGTGACATTGTCAACCTAACTCCTACAAAGTGCCTGTGCACTTAAACACTGAGCTAATATGCAAAGTACTCTCAACTTCTCCACTCAGAACATCCCTTAAGAAGAAATTCACCACAGCAAGGGTGTTCCTCAAGGTTCAAAGCTACAATGGTGTCTCTTTATCCTGATGCTTTTGACAAGATTACAGATGCAGAAATTAGTTGCATCTTGGAAATGGAGGATGATGGCATTTTCTTTAGAGACCTGCATTCTTTTCCTACTGTGCATAGAGCGCTGTCATGGTTACATCTCAATTTACAGATGCCCATTAGATTTCCACATCCTACCCAGACTTTGACCACAGATTACGTGGATCTTAATATAGGATACTCATGTTGGATCATAAAATATAGGGCATATGGAATGAAAACATAAGGAGCACATAAATGTGATAAATAATGGTTGTGGCTTGGGAGATTGCACAAGAGACAGGCATGGCTCTAGGGGCAGTCTGTTCCCTCCCAGGAAAAACCTTTTGGCAGATGGTCTGAGCAGATCTTGGATCGACCCATGTAAAGGGATGTTTAGAGAAAATATTTCTGAATCTGACCAAAGACTGGGGTGTGCTGTCTCACCACAGAATAAGCAACTGAGGAAATTCTACAGAATAGCAACTTCAGTAGTAGCAACTTGGGAAATGGGTGCCTTCTGCCTCAGATGGACAGTTGCTTTTTCTTTAATACTTCAGTTCCTCAGATTATTACAAAATATCCAGGAAGACAGACCAAAGTAGCACAGATTCTCCCTCCTGCTATTATTGCTGTATTAGGTTGTATAAGTTTGCAGATGTTCATCGTGTTACACTGCTGCAGTCATTACACTTGGGTCATCCTGCCATCAGGCAGTCCCGTAGTCGGCCAAAGTTCCAAAGTCTTGGTCCGGCATCGGTTGCTGCCGCTTCTTCCCTGACGTGCGGCAGGGGTATATAAGATGCATCCAACACCATTTTCTTCCGTCTTTCTTGCCGCGCGGTGCCCGAAGCAGAAGCAGTTTGCAAGTGCCGGTCGGCCAACTCCTGAGATTTTCGAAGTCGAATTTCAGATCCGAAGTCTTCAATAAAGCTAAGTACCCCATTGGGGAAACTTTTTTTCTTGCCTCAGACCAATGTCAGAAAAAGTTAATAATTGTATTTCTTGTGGGAAGCAAATGCCTCATAAGGACTTCCACTCTTACTGTATTCCATGCCTAGGCCCTGATCACGACGTCAATAGTTGTCGGTTTTGTGCTAGATTTAACAAACGCACTATAAAAACGACGTTTTGATTTTGCTTTGCACTACTTTGGCTGAAGGTTCAATTATACTATGCCGTCGGATCACCCGATGACCGCAATTCTGAAAAAACGCAAACACAAGAATAAAGACAAGCATCCGAGGTCCAAAACCGATGATGAAACCTCTTCTAGGCCACTCGCTGGTTCTCAGTGAGGCGCTTTCGCAGCCCCTGACACCTGCTACCTCAGAGCCACAGGCCGCCTCCGACTCCCACATGGAGACAACTAGGCCTCTGGAAACTCAAGGTATTGGGCCTACGGAAACTAATACCTCAGATGGGTCCGGAGCCGCTGAGCAGGCATCGGCTTCTGAGGGTGTTTTCAGGCCTTCACAACTTACCATTAAAGCAACAGCCAAGACAAAAGTACCATTAAAGACAAAGAAACAAGTACAGCATTCTCCTGGACAGTCCTCCATGCCTAAGAAACAGATGTTTAATATGGCCGAATATCTCATTACTTTAATCAGGGATTCCCACCCCCACCCCCCCCTGAGAAAAGGCCTAGGCAGGATACAGACTATGATTCCTCTGATCAGGTTTCCATTTCCTCTGATTCCTCTGATCAGGTTTCCATTTCCTCTGATTCCTCTTCAGTCCAGGGATACTCTGTACCCCCCTATGAGGATTCTGATGCTGAAGAATCTATCCCTTCAGCCTCTCCTCCTGAGGATTATTCTTTTGGGGAAACTTTGCATACCATGATGGAGCATTTCCATTGGGAAAGTCAGGATTATTCAGAATCCAAGAAAAGGCTCAGGGATTTCCTTTTATTGCCTCAGCACAGGCCCCTGGCTATTCTGCCTGTGCTAGATATTGTGGATGATGTATTCTCTGAATCCAGCTTATCTCCTGATTCTTTGCCCCCAGCACCAGTCAAGCCAGATAGGTATTATAGAGTCCCTGACTCTCAAGTTTCCTTATAAAAACCCTTCTGCTGATCCAGAAACTATTTTCCAGGGTCCAAAAGGGGTTAAGGCTTCCATTGCAAAAAATCCAGTACCCTCTGACAGAGATTCCAGAGCTTTGGATAGATGGGGAAGAAAGTTTACACGTCTGCAACTTTAGCAGTAAGGGCTTTAAATTGCCAGTTTCACATGCTTAAGTACCAACAATATTTAATGGCTCAGTTAAAACAGAAAATGCTTGCAAGCTCAGAAGCTCCTGACTGTAAAGAAATGCAGGATTTATTGCATGCAGTTGAACAGGTGGGAAAACATACTCTGCAATGTGGTTTTGATTCTTTAGAGGCCTCTTGTAGAGCCGCAGTTACAGGTTCTGTGATTAGAAGACATGCTTGGTTAAAAGAACAGAGTTTACCTTATCAAGTTAAGGCAAAATTATTGGATGCTCCTTTACAACATGATACCTTGTTTGGAGCTGAGGCAGAAGAGGTGTTAAAGAAAATGGAGGATAAAGCGAAATCTATGCAAACAGTCAAGGATTTCTTAAGGTACAGCCACCTCGATTTAGCAGAAATTGGCCAACAAAGAATTGGTCCTTTCCAGTGTCAGGCCACAGAGAGGCAGATACAGACGCCCAAGAGGCAGATCTCAACCCCAAGGCTCTAATGGACAATGACAGTGGGGCACCTCAACCCCAAAAGGAGGTGAGGACAAGTCTCAACCTTACAGGAAATGGTCCCAATGACTTCCACCTTCGTACGCCAAACACTTCCCTTTTGGCAGCCCCCTTAGGGGGAAAACTAGCACTTTTTTCTCAAAACTGGCAAACAATCACCCAAGACAAATGGGTTCTGAATGTTGTGACTCAAGGTTACAGGTTCCACTTTCACACTTTACCAAGGCTAAAAGGAATGCCAGACCTGCCGCAAAATCAATGGGCAGAGGCACAAAATTTCAGCCCTCATGGACATGAGAGCTATTCAAAAAGTGCCACAACAGGAACAAGGACAAGGATTTTACTCAAGAATATTCCTGGTCCCCAGAAAGGACAAGGCCTGGAGGCCCATACTAGACCTTTCAACTCTAAATACTTAACTGGATATTCCGAAATTCAAAATGTTGACATTACAGCAGCTTCTACCCATGCTGGGCAAGAAGGCTTGGCTAGTTACTCTGGACCTCAGAGGCATACCTGCATGTCCCTATCAGTCAAAATTGCAGAAGATACCTCAGATTCAAAGCTGGTACAATGTACTATTAATTCTCTGCACTGCCCTTTGGCTTATCTACTGCGCCCAGGGTCTTTACAAATTGCCTGGCACCAGTAATTGCATTTTGCAGACAAAAAGGAATTCAAATATATCCATACATGGACGACTGCCTCATTCAAGCAGAGACAAAGGACATTCTTCTAAAGCATCTGGCATTTGTAAAAAGGTTGCTAATTTCTCTAGGGTACACAGTAAACGAAAAGAAGTCAGTGCCCTCACAACAGATTATATTCCTGGGTGCCAGCTTAAACACAACGGCCCAGATGGCTTATCTCACGCCCGACAAACAAGTTCAACTAACTCAATATTTTCATTTACTGGCAAAAAAGTCCCATCTCCCTGCAAGAAAAATTCTGCAGGCCCTAGGATTCATGGCATCCTGCATACTACTAATACCATATGCCAGACTGCATATGAGGAAATTACAATGGTACCTAAAGTGTTTGGACTCGGCACTCTCACAGTTTAGAAGCAGTAATACCAATGATTCCCTGCCTACAACAGGAGTTTCGATGGTGGGCACAGGCATGTCACCTAAGCAAGGGTCAGCCTTTTACTCTACCCACAGCCAGGCAGACTCTAACAACAGATGCTTCTGATTACGCCTGGGGAGCACACATGGCAGGAAAATGCATTCAGGGCAAGTGGACCACAGACCAATTGCATCTTCACATCAATCAAAAAGAGATGTTGGCTGTTCAAAATGCATCTTCACATCAATCAAAAAGAGATGTTGGCTGTTCAAAATGCCCTAACAGCTTTCAAGAACCTTCTGCATCCAGGACAATTACTATTAAAGACAGACAACACCACAGTAATGTGGTACATAAACAAACAAGGGGGCACTCATTCTTATCCCCTATGCAGGCAAGCCATGACCGTGTGGAACACAGCTCTAACATATCAAGTTCATCTGCAAGCACAATTCCTGCCAGGAAAGAAAAATACTCTGGCAGATGATCTAAGCAGAAATATCATGGACCCTCAAGAATGGAAATTGAATCCACAAATCTTCAGCATGGTAACGCAAAAATGGAGATGCCCAGACATAGATCTTTTTGCCTCCTCACTGAATTGCCAACTACAAAAATTATTCACAAGGACTTATCACACACAAGCATGGAAAGTGGATGCTCTCTCGTTCTGCAGGAAAAAACCTAAAAGTTTATGCCTTCCCACCTCTGCCTCTCCTTTCAAAGGTACTCCTAAAAGTCAGACAAGAAAAACCGCAGATGAAAAACCACAGATGATCCTGATTGCTCCAGACTGGCCACGCCAGCACTGGTACCCAATCTTAAAGAGCTTAACTCAAGGCCCACCATGGATTTTGCCTCAAATTCCACATCTTCTGACTCAACAAAACAATCAGATCCTGCAAAGTCAGCTCAAAACCCTAAACCTGGCAGCGTGGCAGATTCATTAGTCAAATGGGTAACACCTCTCTCTAAAGCTGTTATGGATGTCATAGGCCAGGAGGCCTAGCACAAGGAAAGCTTACTCAGAAAAATGGAAAAGATTATGCTTGACCCTCTTGTCCCAAACATTCCTCAGATTTTACAATACTTAACTGAGATGCTGGACAAAGGCCTATCCTTCTCATCAATTAAGATCCACGCCTCTGCCATTTCAGCACATTACAACACAGATCCTCCTTTATTCTCTCATCCCTTGCTAAAGCAGTACCTCAGAGGAGCTAAAAACATAAGACCACCACGGAGAGCACCAACACCAACTTGGGACCTCAATTTTGTTTTGGAAAAACTGACCTTGCCACCTTTTGAGCCAGCCAATACAGCCAATCTAAAATTTTTATCATGGAAAACAGCTCTGGTCCTGGCAGTAACTTCAGCACGAAGAGTCTCAGAGCTACAGGCATTAATGGCAGTGGAACCTTTTATAATTTTTCATCAGGACAGGGTTTCTTTAAGGACAGACCCTACCTTTATGCCAAAGGTGGTATCTAGTGTGGCTCTTAACCAAACCATCCATTTGCCAACTTTTTATCCAAACCCCCAGAATAAAGGGGAGAGACTTCTGCACTCTTTGGACATACACAGGCAGCTACGCTTCTACTTGGACAAAACAAAAGCTATCAGGAAAACTGAGCAACTGTTTGTAGCATATGCTGCAGGATCACAGGGCAAGGCTGTCTCAAAACAGACCATCTCCAAATGGATAGGAGACTGTATTCGTTACTGCTATACACAGCATGGAAAATCAGTCCCTAATAACATTAGGCCACATTCCACCAGGGCAACAGCCACTTCAACAGCCTTTCTCAGAGGAGTACCTGCCAAGGAAATTTTGGAGGCTGCAACTTGGAGCTCAGTGCACACCTTTACCAAGCATTATCACTTGCCTCTTTACTCTAAATCCAGAGCAGGATTTGCCACTGCAGTTCTGCAGGGCCTCATAGCCAATCCTAACTCTTCATAGGCTAGCCACCCAACCTTAGCTTTGGGATTCTACCAAAGTTTAATGACTGCAGCAGTGTAACGCAATGAACATAGTACAGATGTTCTTCATGGATGCATCTGCAGTCATAACAACTGGGTTGTCCTGTCGTCAGGCAGCCCTTCGGTCGGCCGGATTCCAAAGTCTGGGTCCGGCTTCGGCTGATGTCGCACTTCACCCGGCGTCATCTCTGCTGGTCTTCGGGTATAAAGGCATCAGCCGACGCCATTTTCCTCAGTCTTTCTTGCCGCGTGGCGCCCGAAGCAGAAGCTGTTCGCAAGTGCCGGTCGGTCAGATCCAGAGATTACTACTACCGAATACTACTTCGAAGACTTCTAAAAGCTAAGTACCCCGTTGGGGACTCTTTCTTGCCTCAGCCGATGTCAGAAAAAATCAATAACTGTTTAACTTGTGGGAAACAAATACCTCATAAAGATTTCCACTCTTACTGTTTGCCTTGTTTAGGCCCAGACCACAACGTAGCAGCCTGTTCGCCTGTGCTTCCTTCAACCGACGCTTAGGCGCCGGTCGGAGTTTGCTGAACAGTTTTTGGCTCAGATTTTGCGTACATTATGCCGCCGGATCCTCCGACTACCCAAATTGTTAAAAACGCAAAGAAAAGACCGACACTCGCGGTCCGCGGTTTCGGCGAAACCACGGTTAAGCAAACGCGAGTGTCTCTGTTTCGGCGAAACCGAGAAAACTGATCAAAATACAGCGAATCAATGCCTACTACTGAGGTTTCTGCCACTTTACTTGAAACAGCCTCAGAAATTATACCTACAACTGTGGTTACTAGTGACTTATCAGACACCATCCCTTTGGATGTCTCTACCCCAGCACGTGGTGCTGCTAGGCCTCCTGCAGCCATGTCTATTAAGGCCTTTGCCAGGGCTAAAGCAGCCAAATCTACTACATCAGTGCCTGTTAAACCCCCCTCAACCAGGCCCACTTCTAGTTCACAAATGCTTACTCTGGCACAAGATTTAATATCCTTAATTAGGGGATCTCAATCTCACCCAGACAGGGCCTCTCAACCCCCAGAAAAGAGACCTAGAGCAGAGCCCCCCGAGCCTGTCTCCTCTGATGATTCTGCGGATGACTCAGATATTACAGACCAGCCAGAGGCTCCCTTTTCCAATTATGAAGACTCCGATGCTGAAGAATCCATTCCAGCTGCCTCTCCACCAGAGGAATTCTCCTTTGGGGAAACCTTGCATGCCATGAGAGAACAATTCCAATGGCAACAACAGGATTTCTCAGATTCCAGAGAAAGACTTAGGACTTTTCTGCACTTACCACAACATAGGCCCTTAGCTATACCTCCTGTCCTTTCTGTTGTGGACTATGCATTTAATGATGTCTGCACTGCACCTGATTCCTTACCTCCAGCCCCTGCCAAACCAGATAGATTTTACAGGGTGCCAGACACTCATCACCACCTATACAAGGCCCCACTGGCAGACCCCGAAACCATATCCCAGGGGCCTAAGGCAGTAGTCTCGACCACAGCAAAAAATCCTATTCCTTCTGAAAGGGAATCCAGGTCTTTAGACAGATGGGGCAAAAAAGTTTACACCTCTGCTACTCTCTCAGCTAGAGCTTTAAACTGTCAGTTTCACATGATACAACACCAAGAGTTTATGCTTGATCAGTTAACTAAAAAGCTATCCTCTGATGACTCTATAGATAAGAAATATGTATTAGAAATGGTAAATAACATACAACAGGTTAGTAACCATTCTTTAAAATGTGGCTATGATGCACTGGAGGCTTCATTTAGATCAGCCCTGACTGGCACAGTGATAAGAAGACATGCATGGTTGAAGGAACAGGCCTTACCGGATCATGTTAAAGCTAAGTTATTAGATGCTCCTATGGATAAGGCCAGTTTGTTTGGTACACCTGCCCAGCAGGTAATGAAGAAAATGGAAGAAAAGGCAAAATCTGTACAAACGGTGAAAGATTTCTTACAGGTTCAGCCCCCAAGGTTTAGCAGGAACTGACCTGCCAAAAATTGGTCCTTTCCTGACTCCACAAGATCCCAAAGGGGCAGGAATAGACGTTCCAGAGGCAGAAATCAATCCAGAGGGGGTGCCTACAGAGGACGACAGTGGCAAGGTAATAACAGAGGCACAGACACAGCCACTTCCACTGCAACAGGACAATCACAATGACTTCACTCTAACTCCGCCTACCAGGGAACAAATAGCAGCACCATTAGGCGGAAAATTAGCCTTATTTTCGAAAAATTGGCACTATGTCACAAAAGACAAGTGGATTTTACAAACCATAGACCAAGGTTACCGGTTCCACTTCCACACTTTACCAGTCAAAAGAGGAATGCCAAACCTGCCTCCAAATCAAAAAATAGAAGCTCTACAGCAGATAATGCAATTAACAAAGATGAGAGCTGTGGAAAGAGTACCAATAACAGAACAAGGCAAAGGATTCTACTCAAGACTATTCTTAGTTCCAAGAAAAGAAAAAAGTTGGAGACCTATTCTCGACCTGTCCATCTTAAACACATACATCATTGTCCCAAAATTCAAAATGCTGACCCTACAGCAACTTCTTCCCATGCTGGGCAAGGAGTGTTGGCTGGTAACTCTAGATCTCAAGGAGGCATACCTGCACGTCCCCATTCGACCAAATTGCAGAAGATACCTCAGATTTCTTGCAGGATCAGAGCATTATCAATTCTCAGCATTGCCCTTTGGCTTATCTACTGCGCCCAGAGCATTTACAAAATGCCTGGCATCAGTAATCGCCCACTGCAGACTACAGGGAATCCAAATTTATCCATACCTGGACGACTGCCTGCTACAAGCGGACAACAAAAGCAAGCTGACAACAGATTTGCAAAGGGTCATTTACTTGCTACAAGCCCTGGGATACACAGTCAATTTTCAAAAGTCAAGACTGATACCATCCCAAACAAGGACATTCTTGGGCGCGGAATTGGACACAGTAAAACAAATGGCATTCCTAACTGCAGAAAAACAAAAAGAACTCCCTCTTTACTTCTTGGCACTAACAAAACAGAACAAGCTAACAGAAAAAAAAGTTCTGCAGGCCTTGGGCTTCATGGCATCATGCATAATCTTGGTCCCACATGCCAGACTGCATATGAGAAAACTACAGTGGTACCTAAAGAATTTATGGTCCCAACACAGGCACAGCCTAGAAGCAGAAATACCACTAATCCCATGCCTAAAACAGGAGTTCCTATGGTGGGCTCAAGCATGCCACACAAATCCAGGCCTACCCTTTCACAACCTTCGAGCAAGCCAAACCATCACAACAGACGCCTCAGACCTAGGATGGGGGGCTCACATGCTGGACAAATGTGTACAGGGATTGTGGACTCAGGACCAGCTACACCTGCACATCAACCAAAAAGAAATGCTGGCAGTAAAACTGGCAATCCAAAAATTCAGCCCATTTCTCAAAGAAGGCCATTTGATGATAAGGACAGACAACACCACAGTCATGTGGTACATCAACAAACAGGGAGGCACTCATTCATACCCCCTATGCAGAATGACTTTGGACCTTTGGAACCTGGCACTCAGCTACAACATCCAGTTACAGGCAATGTTTGTACCGGGAAAGGAGAACACTCTAGCAGACATATTAAGCAGAACCACCTCGGATGCTCACGAATGGATGCTACACCCGGACATCTTCAAGACCATCACAAAGAAATGGGGAATGCCACAGACAGATCTATTCGCTTCCCCCCTCAATCACCAGCTCAAAAAATTCTGCACAAGGACATTCCACCCGCTTGCATGGAAGGTGGATTCGCTCTCCTTCAGCTGGAAAGGTCTGACAGCATATGCATTCCCACCTCTCCCCTTGATACACAAGGTATTACTAAAAATCAAGGAGGAACGTCCAAGGATAATCCTGATAGCTCCAAACTGGCCAAGACAACACTGGTACCCATTGCTGAGGAGCATGTCTCGGGACAAAATGTGGGCAATACCCCTGATGCCTTTGATGTTAACTCAGAACAACTACAGCATCATGCATCCAAACCTAAAACCTTGCAACTGACTGCATGGAACATCACATAGCAGCAACTAATCCAGATCTTTCCCAAAGGGTTAAAGACATTATCCTTGAAGCCCGCAGACCTTCAACAAGAAGGAACTATGCAGGAAAATGGAAAAGGTTTGTCATTTGGAGTGCTGAAAGAGGAAAAGACGTGTTGAATATAGATATTGCTAACATTCTGGAGTATTTGGCAGAGCTTCTACATACAGGCCTGTCCTATTCCTCCATCAAGATACATGCATCAGCTATTTCAGCAGAATACAGCTTTGATCCACCGGTCTTTTCACATCCTCTACTCAGGCAGTTCCTCAGAGGGATCAAGAATGTAAAACCTCCTAGGAAACCACCACTGCCAGCTTGGGACTTGAATTTTGTGCTAGAAAAGTTGACACTCCCGCCTTTTGAACCAGCAGCAACAGCAGACCTACAGCATCTATCATGGAGAACTGCTTTCCTACTGGCAATAACCTCAGCAAGGAGGGTTTCTGAACTTCAGGCCCTAATGGCAGTACAACCCTTCCTAATCTTCCACCAAGATAGAGTGTCCATGAGAACTAATCCTACATTTATGCCTAAGGTGGTATCCAGAGTGTCTTTAAACCAGGCAATCCACCTACCTACCTTCTTCCCCAACCCACAAAACAGAGGGGAAAGAATGCTGCATACCTTGGATGTACATAGACAGCTACGCTACTACCTGGACAGAACCAAAAGTAACAGAAAAACTGACCAGCTTTTTGTAGCCTATGCAACAGGAAGAGAAGGAAAAGCAATTTCCAAACAGACAATCTCAAAATGGATAGGAAATTGCATATGATTCTGTTACTCCTCCCATGGAAAACCAATTCCACAGAACATAAGACCTCATTCCACAAGGGCAACAGCCACTACCACAGCCTTCTTACGAGGAGTGGCAACCAAGGACATTATTGAGGCGGCTACTTGGACCTCCGTGCATACATTTGCCAAGCATTATAATTTACCTCTGTATTCCAGATCCCGAGCAGGGTTTGCCACTGCTGTACTGCAAGGGATCCTTACCACACCATAATTTCTTCTTCCTCCTCCCCTAGTTGGCTATGGTATTCTACCCAGTTATGACTGCAGATGCATCCATGAAGGACATAGTACAGTTTTGTACCTACCATAAATGTAGATGTCCGAACTGGATAGCATCTGCAGTCAGGATTACCTCCCTCCTTCCCCTCTGTGGTACTCCTAGGGTATTTACCCCTAATAGCTAGCTGGTGGGGGGAGTCTCTTATGGTGTATTTGTTTGTATATATGTACATACATGCTTATTTCTTGTGTTTGCCTTCTATCTTTTTGGAAACATTGGCATTTATCCAAAATTTAGCCTTCCAAGAGGGCAACTGGCATCTGGGGCAAGAAACACTGAGGAAAATGGCGTCGGCTGATGCCTTTATACCCGAAGACCAGCAGAGATGACGTCGGGTGAAGTGCGACATCAGCCGAAGCCGGACCCAGACTTTGGAATCCGGCCGACCGAAGGGCTGCCTGACGACAGGACAACCCAGTTGTTATGACTGCAGATGCTATCCAGTTCGGACATCTACATTTATGGTAGGTACAAAACTGTACTTTTTGTACCTACCATAAATGTAGATGTTAGTGTTCACTCTGCTGCAGTCCAGGTTACCCTCCCTCCATCCCCTCTGGCCTAGCTGCACTTATCTATACCTTTCTATCCTATACAACCTTTGTGGTGTATTTGCTTGTGACTGAAGGTATTGTTTTTATTTTTATATATATATTTTTTATTAGCAATATGTATTGCCTACCTACTGGGGGCACCTGACATCTGGGGCAAGAAAAACTGAAGAAAATTGCGTCGGATGCCTCTTGTATACCCCTGCCACACTGACATCAGGGAAGAAGCGACAGCAACCGACACCGGACCAAGACTTTGGAACTCTGGCCGACTACGGGACCGCCTGACGGCAGGATAACCCAAGTGTAATGACTGCAGCAGTGTAAACACTCAAACATCTGCATTTATGGTAGGTACAAAACTGTACTTATGGCTTGATTAGTGTTACTTTTTTGTGTGTATTCTATTAATTATGGTCTGCAATTACAACACTTATCCAATGGGCGTAATTATGATGCGCTTTACAAGCTATACAGTAAAAGTTTGTTTTTAAGTGCAGCTTTCTTATTCTAGTTGTTGCATTAAAAGTTTGATTTTTTTTTTTTAGTATCATTTGTATATTTTGAATATTGATTTGAAATTAAGACATAATGTGCTAGCAATGTTAAATTAGTGTTTTCACTGCCATGTGACCTCCAGGGATAGTTAGAAATAGTCCTTTTAGTTATTGCGTACTGAAGGGACATACCACACAAGCAGGGGCAAACTTCAACACCCGGAAGCTTGCTGTGGTACAGAAATGACAACTGATGCATTCACCCGGCAACTGACTTTATTTTAAAATAAAATGTTAAGCTCTTTCATTCCTTCCATAGAGGGATCTACTTTAAAACAACGAGTTACCATAACGTCGAGTTACAGAACAGTGAGATGAAAACCACAAAACTTTACATTACCAAATGTTCACATCATCTTAAGTTTTCACCGCAAGAAGAGGCAGTTGGCCAAGGTAGTGAACTTTGCCCTTTTTCTCCACTGTAATGCAATATTGGAATTGGTATATTTAGTTAGGGCATGGGGGGGGGGTGCAGCCCCCCACTTGGGTGGATTTTATTTGCTTCAGTTTTTTTTATTTCATGTTGGCCAAGTGTTGACTTGCGTGGTGAAAACTTACGATGACTAGAATGTTCGGTAATGTAAAGTTTTGTTATTTTCGTCTTGCTGTTCTGTAACTCGAAGTTATGGTAAGTCCTTGTTTTAATGCAGATCCCCACAGGTAACTTCATCAGAACATAATTTCTTAAAACCACACTTAAGTATTTTAAAATCACCAGTCACATGTCTCGATCTACCTAATACAAAACTAAAATCAATTTAAGCACAATTAGAAAATGTGATAATATATTAATTCAATTAAACACCATAACATTGTAATAGTGAATTAACAGAGCTACTTTCATTTAATCCTGGGACCCTAATAACATGCAATTTTAATTGCCAGTTCAGTTCACATTTTTCTAAATGTTCATCAAGAATTGAACCCTGTGGGTCACAAACTTATCTATTGCAATACTAAAAACCTTTCATTCTCTTTTTCAGTATGCTTATATAAAGCATTAATACCTTTTTTCTTCCAAATTTCAAACAAAGGTTCACATACACACACATATATATAAAATATGCTCTTTTAATTTTCTAGATGTCTTCCCCACATAAAAGTCAGGGCAAGATTTACACTGGGCTAAATACACAACCATTTTATGACAGTCACAGGAATGTTGTCCATTCATCTCAAATAATTCACCTCTTATTTGAAAGCTGCTACTCGAGATATATATACTGCATCTATTTTCTGTTTCTCTGTGAAAAAAAAAAAATCCTTATTTCCTGCCTTTACTGAACTAGAATAGTCCAGTCTTCAGATTTTGCTGATCTCTGGGCTGTGTCATAGTTCCTGTGTTGTCCATATCCTTGTTTGGATAGGAGGAAGCTTCTTTGTTCACCAGTGGGAGTGAGGAGCTTTGAGCAGCCTATCTGTCCCTCAAGGAGTGGTTCCAGCCCAGTAACTTGTAGCTTATTGGCCGTTTTGGGCCATTTCCTAGCTCTTTCTAATCCCCTGCTATAAAGCCCACTTTAGCGTGCTTTTGCACTTGTATTTGACTCAGCACAGCTCCTCGTGGTGTCCTGCAGAGTTCTACAAGCAGCAGCGAGTGGAAGAGTGACTTTCCATTGATTCATAAGTATTTTTTTGGCTTTTTATCTCCGACTACTTTACTTCGCCTAAAAGCGAGTTTCTATAACTAAATAAGCTCTGCAAAGTTGTTTTACTGCATTACTGTTTGTTTTCTGTACTTTTTGTACTTTGAAAGTTTGTTTTTGCTTAATATAACTGGTAGGCTACACACTCAAGTGCGCTAGCCGATTTAAAGCATTTACTGTTGCCACTGCTTCTATTTTCTGTTTCTCTGTGATAAGGATTTTTTTTTGTTTTTTTTGTTTTTTTATTTCCTGCCTTTACTGAACTAGAATAGTCCAGTCTTCAGATTTTGCTGATCTCTGGGCTGTGTCATAGTTCCTGTGTTGTCCATATCCTTGTTTGGATAGGAAGAAGCTTCTTTGTTCACCTGTGGGAGTGGGGAGCTCTGAGCAGCCTATCTGTCCCGTAAGGAGTGGTTCCAGCCCAGTAACTTGTAGCTTATTGGCCATTTTGGGCCATTTCCTAGCTCTTTCTAACCCCCTGCTATAAAGCCCGCTTTAGCTTGCCTTTGCGCAGCATCGGGCAGCGCCAGTTAATCAAGTGTAAACTATTCCTGGCTCAGCAAAGTCTGCTCTTCAGTTTTTCCCTTAGAACTGCTCTAACTCTCAAGCTAAACATTCTATTCTCTATCTAAAAAGCCCAGCACTTGCTCCTAAAAGCATTTTACATAAGTAAAGCACTTTTTAACAAAAAAGAGAGCACTACATCCATCTAAAATCCCCTTGAGTACCCATTCCCCTATAGGTCCTTTCTGACTCAGTTACACAGCAATCCTTTACACTATTCTAGCATGTCGAAGGGTCAGTTGCTGGCATCCTCTCCAGTTCAGCTGGTGAATCTGGGAATCTTGAGGCAATGTTGCAACTGCCTCATGTACACAGACAACCCTCTCCTCCTCCCAACAAATACAAATATATGTGAGAGATGCAACTATATAGCCAAACTGGAGGCTGAGCTCTCTCGACTCAGTGCTGGCAAAGCCAGTCAGGAGGTGAAGGTAACCACACACACCACAAACCCAGTCTCACATAAACCTACACAACTGCAAACCAAACTCATAAGCACACAAAAACATACTCAGAGGCTCTAAATAAAAATCTGCCTAAACAACAGAGGTCTCCAAAGCAGACATCCAAGCAACCACTACCTCAAAACATAACACATGCAACACATAATTCACAAAGTCAGTGTGCCAAACAGTCACAGCCCTTAAGGCCAAACAACATGCCTGATACACTTGTAATAGGTGACTCTATATCAGACACACTGACGTCCCACTCACCAGGCTGAACAAGGAGAGGGTTACAGTAAGCTGCCTGTCGGGCGCTAGAATCCGCCACATAACATAAGCACTCAGGTCACTCCAAAGCAAGTACAAATATGACTCAGTCATTGTCCATGCTGGTGTGAATGACCTGAGACATACCTCCCTGGACTATATGAAAAGAGACATAGAGGAGCTCTCTGATTATGTAGCCCAGGCCGGTATGACCCTGACCTTGAGCAGCATCTTACCCTCACCAAGAATGATGCCACAGTACGAAGACAAAATGATCAGTTTTAACAACTGGCTTAATTACTGGTGTCATTCTAGGGGGATCCAATGTCTGTCTGTCTGCTTGGGATGACATTCTCGACAAGCCACGCTGCTTCGCAAGGGATGGCTTGCACCTGTCACCCCTGGGCTTCCGGATATTGGCAAAGGCTTGCTCCTGCCACCCCCATAGTGCCTTTTT
>NC_056732.1:990871771-990881771 GCF_019279795.1 Protopterus annectens | reverse complement strand
ACAGGCCATCATGAATTAGCAAAAATAGGGGTGTATGTGCCCCCCCCCATTGCCATGCCAGTTTTCTGCCTAAACAATCGACTCTCAAAAGTAAACAGTTATTTTTCATACTTGTCTCCATTAATGCTTTTATTGCATTTTTGCCGGCATGTTCTATAAAAGGGGGTTATCCCAAGGAATTTGTTATGGAAATTAAGGATGAGGTGGTCAAAAAAGAATTTTTGTTTTATATGCCACCAATTCTTTCTAACAGTAAAGAAAACTATTTAAGTACTGGTTCTTAAAATTCTCCGTATGAGTCTAACATGATATTTATTACTGCATATACTTTAGATAGTAAAGCCATTACAAATGTCTTGTATAAAAATTGGGCTTTATTTCATGAAAATAGTGAAATGTGGAGTAAACTAGGTGATAAGCCATGTATAGTGTACAAGAGGGCTATATCGTTTATGTAGAGAATGAAAAATAAGTTGCAGTGAAATGAAGGGAAAGCAGAATTTCATGAGTATGTAAAAGTGTGGCCGTTGACCCCAGTGCCATTGAGCCGCTGTTTTCAAATAACAGGTAAAGTGTCAAAGTTGAATGGAGTATTTTTCTGTAACTCTAAAATGGTTGTGTATTTAGCCCAGTGTAAATCTTGCCTTGCATTTTATGTGGGGAAGACGTTTATAAAATTAAGAGCTTGTATGTGAAGATTTGTTTGAAATTCAGAAGAAAAATATATTAATGCTTTATATATGCATACTGAAAACGAGAATGGACATCAATTTAGGTTTTTGGTATTGCAACAGATAGTTTGTAACCCACGGGTTCAATTACTGAGCATTTAGAAAAATGTGAACTGAAATGGCAATTAAAGTTGCATGCTATTAGGTTCCCAGGATTAAATGAAAGTAGTTCCATGGGTTCAGTATTGAAATGTTATGGTGTTTAATTGAATTAATATATTATCATATTTTCTGATTGTACTTGATTTTAGTTTTGTATTGGGTAGATAGAGATGTATGACTGGTGATTTTAAATATCTGTGTGGTTTTAAGAAAATTTATTATGGAAAGTGTAATTAACAACGGTCTCATAATGTTCCATATTTCATCTCTGTTCTGTTGATGTCTGCTTGCATAAGGAATTTTACAATTTCAGGTTTGTTGAAATGCAAGTTTAAGGAAAAACAAAGCTTTAGCTGTTAAATGACAGCAGTGACTTTCTAATTTTATTGTAGCCTTTAATTAGTATTGGTCAAATTCAAGTATCTTTTTTATGGTTAACTGCCCTGCTCAGAAATACATAATATTTAAAATGTAATATTGTCGGAATCTTGCTGTGGTCAAGATAATGTAATCAGTTTGTCACCTGCTATCTGTTTGTCACTAAGCTATACTGCTAGTTAGAGCAGCAGTTTTCTTCCCACTCAGACTGTGACAACTGCTGAGTTATTTACTTCCCTTGTGCTCCAAGCTGTTGTATTACAGTACTTGATGGCATTTTTGTTCTTTACTTGTCTAGTACGCCAAGCTACAACTATGCACCAAACTTGGACAAGCACTGGATCATGCAGTACACGGGACCAATGCTACCTATTCATATGGAGTTTACAAATGTACTGCAGAGGAAAAGGCTCCAGACTTTAATGTCAGTCGATGAGTCTGTTGAAAGGGTGAGCATCCTGAGTGGTTGTATTACAATGCAAACTAACAAAAGCGGACAGAAATTACAGTAGGTAATCTAGTTCTGGCACATAAGAAATCTTGGCATTTAAAGTACTGCATTTGGTGAGGCAAGGTCAGCTTTGTTAAATTTAACCCCTTATGTATGTAGACTTTTATGTAATGTGTGTCTGTACTTTGTGTAGGCTTCTTTTGTAGTTAGTAGCTCCCAGACAATAGATATGCTGCTTATGTATTCACATTTGAAAGAACGGTATGTTTAATATTTAGTTGGATAAACCTTATGTGATAGACCAAGTGCATGCAGCCAGCTTCGTCAAGTTTTTTAATATACTGCACAATGCATAACAGGATGCCAAACCAAATGCTGAACTAGTGAATATTTAAAATTATTAAACGCACATTGTTTTAAAGTTGTACATATTACAGCAGCTTTTTTCAACAGCTAATTTTCCCACTATATGCATTTTACCGCACAGACGTATATTTTTCGTATATATAATGTGTATGTTTACATATAGATACATGTCTTTATATATGTAATACACACACACACACACACACACACACACTCTCTCTCTCTCTCTCACACACACACACACACACACACACACACACACACACACACACACACACACACACACACACACACAGAGAAAGACCGACATAAAGATTTTGCATACATGTATATAAAAATTTTTTTAGAAAAAGGCACCACTTGGTGTTCTTTATTGGCTGAGTTAGCAAGCAGAATACCACGTAGTTCTGCCCACCCCGCCCCCGGGCAGTTCCACCTCATTTTATATTTATTCCTTTTATCACCCGGTTCACTCGTAACCTGAACCATTACCACATTAATGTTCAACACAACATCTCACCGTATATCATTATTCATTCACATTTTCTCACAAGCCTCTGCTTTTATTAACAAAGTCACCCATGTATTTCTTTGTACCCTTGTAGGAGTTGCATGACTCTGCTTTGTACACCATATGCCTCTAGAATTTGTGACAGCTGTACATGGCACATATCGAAAGCCTTCATTGGCTCACCTTGTAACTAACCTACCTCCATATTCCCTTTTTAAACTGGCTATAACTTCTTCCACAGTTAGTAACATCTTTCACGTTTTTGCTTTTGTGTTGCTAGACTGGGAATATAGTGTCATTCTCCTTGAACGCCTCATACATTTTCTTTACAGAATCCCCATTGGCTAATGTTATTGGTCACCATTTTTTTTTTTTTTTTCAAATTGCATTTCATCTTCCATATATATTTTGGTGTTTCTATACAGATGTGCCTTCTTTTAACCATTCCCTTATAAAGTTTTCTTCAGTTTGTTCCCTTAAACCATTCTTACTAGCTACACTATCCGTATTCCCTTTTATGACTGTGTCAAACTCTACAGCCCGTCTTTGGTTTCTTTCCTGTTCCTTAATAACGTGATAGTTTTTATCAGTCTGTAACCATATTGCTCTGTAATCTGAAGAACAAGCATGATTGAAATCTTCAAATTCCCTGTCTCATAATATCATGCCTCTCCCTCCCTTCAATTAACTGAACAACTTTCTCTTTTTTGTTGTTATATCAGAATTAGTCTCCCCAAAATGATCTTTGTCTTTCTAATCGTACAAATGTTCATTTCTTTAAGCAAATGCATTCTTTCTTTCTTCCTGATATAAGCATGTATCACAATTATTCATATTGCCCTTTGCCCAGTTTGATAGCAAGTATTATAACCCTGTCTGAGGGACCCTACTCTTATGTCTAATACTTGTACTTCAGCAAACACTGGGATCCCGGAATATTCTTCTTACCCTTACTCTGTATCACTCCCCTTCCCACAACTTTTGAAAGTGTATTCTTTTCCTAAGTTTTAGAAAGCTCACTTAGCAGGGAAATATCCTGTTTGCCAGTTTAATACTAATCCTGTACAAAAACATCTTAATCGTTTTTTACATTACACTAGTGAGCAGAATAGAAACGTTATTCCTTTCTGTTTTTCTTTGCCTCCTTCAGCTTAGTTTTTTTTGTACTTTACCCCTACAGAGTTTTCTTTTTTTTCTGTTTTTGTCATTCTTTGATATCCTGTTCGCTTTCTTCTTTCCCATCCTTCTCTTAAACAGTCGTACCTATACTCATGATATTGGCAATTCTTTGTTCTGCAGTTTTCACTTGGTTAGCACCATTTTTTTTTCATTTTTAACACATCTGTTGAAAAATACATTTCACCCTCTTCTGACATTACTTCATCTTTAGAAACATTTTATAGATCACTTTTCTTCATCTTGTTCCATTTTGCCTCTTACCTTATGTTCCTCACAAGCCAAAAGTTCTATTCCTTCATATACTTCTTTATATTTTGTCTTGCAGTTTTTGGCAGTGTCCCATTCCTCACATTTATTAACTGACAAGAGACTGCTTAATCTGAAAGTAGCACATTCCTAGTTGGCTGGCACTTTTAAAGCACACCTTTCCCCCTTCATTATAGTTGTATGTCCTGGGGATTACCCCAGTTCCATGGATATGTTCAGGCTACCTATCTCAGCCTCAGTATTTGTAAACAGTACTAGAGGAAATTTAAAATGTCTAACTTCATCTATTCTAAATTGTAAAGCTTGAATATTTCCACTTGTGTAAAAATAGTCACTCCATGAATAGTCGATGTCCTTCATGGATGCATCTGCAGTCATAACAAGTGGGTTGTCCTGTCGTCAGGCAGCCCTGCAGTCGGCCGGATTCCAAAGTCCGGGTCCGGCTTCGGCTGATGTCGCACTCCACCCGACGTCATCTCTGTTGGTCTTCGGGTATAAAAGCATCAGCCGACGCCATTTTCCTCAGTCTTTCTTGCCGCGGCGCTCAAGCAGAAGCTGTTCGCAAGTGCCGGTCGGTCGGATCCAGAGATTACTTCTACCGAATACTACTTCGAAGACTTCTAAAGCTAAGTACCCCGTTGGGGATTCTTTCTTGCCTCAGCCGATGTCAGAAAAAGTTAACAATTGTTTAACCTGTGGGAAACAAATACCTCATAAAGATTTCCACTCTTACTGTTTGCCTTGTTTAGGCCCAGACCACAACGTAGCAGCCTGTTCGACCTGTGCCTCCTTCAACCAACGAACGCTTAGGCGTCGGTCGGAGTTTGCAGAACAGTTTTTCGGTACTGATTTTGCGTACATTATGCCGTCGGATCCACCGACTACCCAATCTTCCAAAAAACGCAAAGATAAAGACCGACACTCGCGGTCCGCGGTTTCGCCGAAACCACGGTAAAGCAAATCATGAGTGTCTCGGTTTCGGCGAAACCGAGAAAACTGATCAAAGTACAGCTGAACCTATTCTTACAACTGAGGCCCCTGCTACAACTCTTGAATCGACCTCAGAAATTTTACCCACTACGGTGGTTGACTTACCAGACACCATCCCTTGGATGTCTCTACCCCAGCACGTGGTGCTGCTAGGCCTCCAGCAGCCATGTCCATTAAGGCCTTCGCCAGGGCTAAAGCAGCCAAGACTACTAAATCAGTGCCTGTTAAACCCCCACATCCAGGCCCTCTTCTAGTTCTCAAATGCTTTCTTTGGCAGAAGATTTAATTTCTTTAATTAGAGGATCTCAATCTCACCCAGACAGGGCCTCTCAGCCCCCAGAGAAGAGACCTAGGGCAGAGCCCCTGAGCCAGTGTCTTCTGATGATTCTGCTGATGAATCAGACATTACTGACCAGCCAGAGGCTCCTTCTCCAATTTTGAAGATTCTGATGCTGAAGAATCCATTCCAGCTGCTTCCCCACCAGAAGAATTCTCCTTTGGGGAAACCTTGCATGCCATGCGAGAACAGTTCCAATGGCAGCAACAGGATTTTTCAGACTCCAGAAAAGACTTAGGACCTTTCTGCACCTCCCACAGCACAGGCCCTTAGCTATACCTCCTGTTCTCTCTGTGGTGGATGATGCTTTCAATGATGTTTGCTCCGCTCCAGATTCTTTACCCCCAGCCCCTGCCAAACCAGACAGATTTTACAGGGTGCCAGATACTCATCACCACCTGTACAAGGCCCCACTTGCAGACCCAGAAACTATATCCCAGGGTCCCAAGGCAGTAGCCATGACCACAGCTAAAAACCCTATTCCTTCTGAAAGGGAAGCAAGGTCATTAGACAGATGGGGTAAAAGGTCTACACTTCAGCTACTCTCTCAGCTAGAGCTTTAAACTGTCAGTTTCACATGATACAATACCAAGAGTTTATGCTTGATCAGTTAACTAAAAACTAACCACTGATGAATCTCTTGATAAGAAATATGTATTAGAGATGGTAAATAACATACAACAGGTTAGCAACCATTCCTCAAAATGTGGCTATGATGCACTGGAGGCTTTATTTAGATCAGCCATGACAGGCACAGTGATAAGAAGGCATGCATGGCTAAAGGAACAAGCTTTACCGGATCATGTTAAAGCTAAGTTGCTAGATGCTCCTATGGACAAGACAAGTTTGTTTGGTACACCTGCCCAGCAGGTTATGAAGAAAATGGAAGAAAAGGCAAAATCTGTTCAAACTGTTAAAGATTTCTTGCAGGTTCAACCCCAAGGTTTAGCAGGAACTGGCCTGCCAAAATTGGTCCTTTCCTGACTCCACAAAATTTCAAAGGGGCAGGAATAGACGCTCCAGAGGCAGAAACCAATCCAGAGGAGGTGCCTACAGAGGACGACAGTGGCAAGGTAACAACAGAGGCACAGACGCAGCCACTGCCACTACATCAGCACAACCACAGTGACTTAATCCTAACTCCGCCTACCAGGGAACAAATAGCAGCTCCTCTAGGCGGAAAGTTAACCTTATTTTCAAAGAACTGGCACTACATAACAAAAGACAAGTGGATTTTACAAACCATAGATCAAGGTTACCGGTTTCACTTCCACACTTTACCAGTCAAAAGAGGAATGCCAAATCTACCTCCAAATCAAAAACAGAGGCTCTACCAGATAATGGAGTTAGCAAACATGAGAGCTGTGGAAAGAGTGCCAACAGCAGTACAAGGAAAGGGGTTCTATTCCAGTCTATTCCTAGTTCCAAGAAAGGAAAAAGTTGGAGACCAATTCTCGACCTGTCCACCTTAAATACATACATCATTGTCCCAAAATTCAAAATGCTGACCCTACAGCAACTTCTTCCCATGCTGGGCAAGGAGTCTTGGCTGGTAACTCTAGATCTCAAGGAGGCATACCTGCACGTCCCCATTCGACCAATCTGCAGAAGATACCTCAGATTTCTTGCAGGATCAGAGCACTATCAATTCTCAGCATTGCCCTTTGGCTTATCTACTGCCCAGAGTATTCACAAAATGCCTGGCATCAGTAATCGCCCATTGCAGACTACAGGGAATTCAGATTTACCCATACCTGGACGACTGCCTACTACAAGGGGACAACAAAAGCAAGCTGACAACAGATTTACAAAGGGTCATTTACTTGCTACAAGGACTGGGATACACAGTCAATTTACAAAAGTCAAGGCTGATACCATCCCAAACAAGGACATTCTTGGGCAGAATTGGACACAGTACAACAAATGGCATTCCTGACTACAGAAAAACAAAAAGAACTTCCTCTTTACTTCTTGGCACTAACAAAACTGAACGAGTTAACAGCAAGAAAATTTATGCAGGCCTTGGGCTTCATGGCATCATGCATAATCTTGGTCCCATTTGCCAGACTACATATGAGGAAACTACAGTGGTACCTAAAGAATTTATGGTCCCAACACAGACACAGTCTAGAAACAGAAATCCCACTAATTCCATGCTTAAAACAGGAGTTCCTATGGTGGGCTCAGGCATGCCAGTCAAACCCAGGCCTACCCTTTCGCAGATGTCAACCAAGCCAGACCATCACAACAGACGCTTCAGACCTAGGATGGGGGGCCCACATACTGGATAAATGCGTGCAAGGATTGTGGACACAGGATCAACTTCACCTGCACATCAATCTAAAAGAAATGCTGGCAGTAAAACTGGCAATCCAAAAGTTCAAACCATTCCTCAAAGAGGGCCAGTTGATGATAAGGACAGACAACACCACAGTCATGTGGTACATCAACAAACAGGGAGGCACTCATTCATACCCCCTATGCAGAATGACCTTGGAGCTGTGGACCCTGGCACTCAGCTACAACATTCAGTTACAGGCAATGTTTGTACCGGGGAAAGACAATACTCTAGCAGACATATTAAGCAGAACCACTTCGGATGTCCACGAATGGAAGCTGCACCCGGACATCTTCAAGACCATCTCAAAGAAATGGGGAATGCCACAGATAGACCTATTCGCATCACCTCTCAATCACCAGCTCAAAAAATTCTGCACAAGGACATTCCACCCACTAGCATGGAAAGTGGACTCACTCTCCAACTGGAAAGGCCTAACAGCATATGCATTCCCACCTCTTCCTTTGATACACAAGGTACTACTAAAAATCAAGGAAGAACGTCCAAGGATAATCCTGATAGCCCCAAACTGGCCAAGACAACACTGGTACCCACTACTGAAGAGCATGTCTCGAACAATATGTGGCCAATACCCCTGATGCCTTTGATGTTAACTCAGAACAACTACAGCATCATACATCCAAACCTAAAAACGCTGCAACTGACTGCATGGAACATCACATAGCAGCAGCTAATCCAGAACTTTCCCAAAGAGTTAAAGACATTATTCTTGAAGCACGCAGACCTTCAACAAGAAGGAACTATGCTGGAAAATGGAAAAGGTTTGTCATTTGGAGTACCGAAAGAGGAAAAGATGTGTCAAACATAGATATGCCTAACGTTCTGGAGTATCTGGCCGAACTTCTTCATTCAGGCCTGTCCTACTCCTCCATCAAGATACATGCATCAGCTATTTCAGCAGAATACAGCTTTGATCCACCTGTTTTTTCGCACCCTTTGCTCAGGCAGTTCCTCAGAGGAATCAAGAATGTAAAACCTCCAAGGAAACCACCATTACCAGCCTGGGATTTAAACTTTGTGCTAGAAAAGTTGACACTATCACCCTTTGAACCAGCAGCAACAGCAGACCTACAACACCTGTCATGGAAAACTGCTTTCCTACTGGCAATTACTTCAGCAAGGAGGGTTTCAGAACTACAGGCCTTAATGGCAGTGCAACCCTTCCTAATCTTCCACCAAGATAGAGTGTCCATGAGAACTAATCCTACATTTATGCCCAAGGTGGTATCCAGAGTATCTTTAAACCAGGCAATCCACCTACCTACCTTCTTTCCCAACCCACAAAACAGAGGGGAAAGAATACTGCATACCTTTGTACATAGACAGCTACGCTACTACTTGGACAGAACAAAAAATAGCAGAAAGACTGACCAACTTTTTGTAGCCTATGCAACAGGAAGGGAAGGAAAAGCTATTTCCAAACAGACAATCTCCAAATGGATAGGAAATTGCATACGATACTGTTACTCCTTCCATGGAAAACCAATTCCACAGAACATAAGACCTCATTCTACAAGGGCAACAGCCACTACCACAGCCTTCTTACGAGGAGTGGCAACCAAAGACATTATTGAGGCGGCTACTTGGACCTCCGTGCATACATTTGCCAAGCATTATAATTTGCCTCTATATTCCAGATCCCGAGCAGGGTTTGCCACTGCTGTACTGCAAGGGATCCTAAACACACCATAATCTACTTTTATCCTCCTCCCTAGTTGGCTATGGTATTCTACCCACTTGTTATGACTGCAGATGCATCCATGAAGGACATAGTACAGTTTTGTACCTACCATAAATGTAGATGTCCGAACTGGATAGCATCTGCAGTCAGGATTACCCTCCCTCCTTCCCTCTGTGGTACTCCTAGGGTGTTTACCCTCCTAATAGCTAGCTGTTGGGGAGTCTTTATGGTGTATTTGTTTGTATATATGTACATATATGCTTATTGTTGTGTTTACCTCTATCTATTTGGAAACATTGGCATCTATCCAAATTTTAGCCTGCAAGAGGGCTACTGGCATCTGGGGCAAGAAACACTGAGGAAAATGGCGTCGGCTGATGCTTTTATACCCGAAGACCAACAGAGATGACGTCGGGTGGAGTGCGACATCAGCCGAAGCCGGACCCGGACTTTGGAATCCGGCCGACTGCAGGGCTGCCTGACGACAGGACAACCCACTTGTTATGACTGCAGATGCTATCCAGTTCGGACATCTACATTTATGGTAGGTACAAAACTGTACTTTTTCTTTTCAGTTACTTTCATGTGATGTCACAGAACTTTTCCATTTCCAGTTGGATCAAAGGATGGATTTTGGAGGCACCAATT